>NW_005842299.1:1239084-1250913 GCF_000455745.1 Alligator sinensis | reverse complement strand
GAATGCCGCTTGGCAAATCAGTGTTGCAAAGAACAGGTAACTATTGGTTCAAAAGCAGGTTCCATAAGCATCATGAGTACTTTGGTCCTATGAAGAAGATGAATCTGGATTAAGAGAGAAATGGCTGGTGACCCCTTTCAAAATAACCTTTCAACCATAGAATACAAGAAAACTGAGCAACCTGTGAATGAAAATTAAGATTTCTTCTGGTGAAGTGAAGTGAAGAGTCTGATTCCAAAATGCACAGAAGATCCAAGGCTCCTATACACAATGTATGTGTTGCCAGTAACGATGGCATTGAGGTGGTTGTTGCACCACAATTAGGAGGATTAACATATTAACAAAGGCAATTTCAGCCAATCCAGTTGATGTGGTGTCAATGAGAGAGGATGGATTGTGCCAAATGGAATGGATGCTAATAGGAAGGTTTGATAAATTCAGAAGGTACAAGGGACTGTCAGCTGGAAGTCTACACTCATTTCAAGGCTGAAGAAATATTAAGAATTTTTTTCAGGCACATGGTGACAGCTAGATGCCAAAGGGTAACTTTGTGGACCTGAAATTTAGGTGTCAAAAAGACTTAAAAGTGAAAGAGAATGATAACTCTTCTCAGAGTAGTCTTTTTCCTGCCTGAGGTGAACAAAGGCCTTTGAGTAAGGTAGTGAAAGACCAGACTTTGCCTGTGTCCCAGGTGAAAGATAACACAGACTTTTCTGCAAGCGATTTCCTGGGTTTCTACAAGCATAATTCTACAAAGTCAATTGGAAACAGTGAAAATAAATAAAAAAAATTCAATGTGTACACTTTGTACCAAAGCTACCTGTCAGACAAGCTCTGTACACTTATGACTACTATATCTACTTGATTCTAAAGTAAGTGGGGTTCCACCCACATCCCCACCAACAGGGGGGGGGGGGGGGGGGGAAGCCCCTTATCTTGGGATCACGCATGAGACAGCAGAGGGGCAAGCAACTATTGCAGCTTTGGCCCTGTCCCAGGATTGGGGCCAGGGCTGTCTGATGCTGCCTGCCCCCTACACTGCCTCTGCCCTGTACCTCTCACCCCAACAGCTTCGGGCCCTCATCTCCTTCCCTTGTCTCACCCCAACCCCGCTACTACGCAGCCTCTGAGTAGCCACTCTGCCTGCCTACCTACTTCCCCTGCCTCACATTCTGCTTACTCTTGCTCCTGTGCCACAGGCTTTGTTTCCCATTGCTACTGGGCCAGGCTGGGGCTGGAGCAAGCACATGCTCCATACCCCAGGCTGGAGTAAAGATGGAGTCTGTGGTGCTGAAGCAAGGGTAAATGAAGAGGAATGGTGGCGAGACACAAATTTAAGATGCACCACCCCCCCCCCACTAATTAGATTCTATGCATGGAAATGTAAGAAATTTAGATTTTTTTCATGTTCAGAATCTATTTGGGGCAGTCATCTAGGATTTGGGTAAATACGGTAATTACAGAACAGACTAAATGTACAAGAGACAGATCAAAACTCAGCTTCCAAATTACAGCCACATATAAAATGTGGATGTTCACAATAAAACTGAAGTGATTTGTAGAGGTCTGTTGTGCATGTCCACCTCAAGTTCTATTCTGAATTTGTTTATATTTCGATAAAAATAAAGAGCACAATTCAGGTTTAATGCATCTTTGAAAACAAGCTTGATAAATCCTTTTGTGCCAATTAAAATATATGACAAAATATTTTAATAATGAAATATTGTATACACAATATTTTATATTGTATATTGTATACATATTATATTGTATAATTTATATTTTTATACATCTTGAGCTCATGTGGCAACAGGGACATATTACTTTTTCAGATAAAGATTCAAATTTCTACATTTCTGATCCATTTGTATGTCTACTTTCAATCATATATTGTAGAAGAAAGTTTAACATGAATTTTATGTTGTACTAGTGTCTTTTTAAAAACCCACTTAAATTTATATTTTGGATAGATTTTTACTAATCACAGATGCTTTAGCAATATCTTCATGTTCCTGCCAGATATACCATATAAATAATTTACAACATCTGTTCTACTCCTACGTTATTATCCATTACTCTCTGTACTTTTTAAAATCCTTCCTCTGAAGTCCAAATGACACACCATTTAAGTTAAACAGAACCCAAAAACAAATGCTTTCACAAATGCACAACAGCTTATGCTACAAAAAAATTACTACATGCAAAGAATATCTATCATTAAAAAGTTCAAGATTTTATGTTTTGTGCCTAACCGGTTAGCTCACGAACCCCACCCTCTCAGTGTCTAGCTGTATTCTAACGGAGATGTTCAGATTGAAATGACATTAGTATTTAACTTTTAAAAAGAGATATGGACATTAAAACTTACATTCCCATGTTCCTGGCTTCTGCTTCACTCAGATTTTCTTCAGGTCCAACAATTTTTATATTTCTGATAAGTTTCTTGGCTTTCTCCCAAAATTTCTTGATGTGCTTTTCATGATATACCTCCTATAATCATGTTAACATAACTGAAAATTAATGTAAAATACAAATTGTACTAACCCACATGTACTATAAAAACAAACAAACAGGCCTCAGACCTCCTTCTGCCCATTCTGCTTAGCCCATTCCACCCAGGCATATAGCTGGCCCGCTCTTGCAAATCGACAGCCTTATGAGCCTCCAGAGGCAGCTCCTATTTATTTGGGGATGTGCATCATACCCCACTCTCTCAAAAGCCTTTCCCAGCTCCATTACGTTAGGATTCATCTCAATCCTGACAGCTAGGAGGAAAGAGACACTATTGTGATCCAGCTGCTCTAAGGGGAGATGTCTACTGGGACCAATATAATTAAATGATAGCAGTATTGATCTCAATATAAAGTAAACTGGGTCTTTTTTTGTTTGGGAAAGGTATGTGGTTGTTTGACCCCTTTTGCCCATTAGCTTAGCAGTCAAAAGATATTTGCTCAAGAAGATCTGGTTTCTAGACCCACTTCACCATGAGTCTGATGAAACCACATTTTCTATGTCCATATGGCTAGGCTGACAAGGCTGAGCACATCTTGCCTATTGATGCCAGGCCACTGACCTATCAAGACTGAAAGACTCATGAGCCAGAAAGAGAACAAGGAGAGCTGCAATTTAATGTCCAAATGCAAACTGTATTCTGACAAGGAGTAATTAGAATACTGGCAAGTATCTGCAGCATATTTTCAATTATCAAAGTAAGCTCTTCTACTGAAATATTTAGAAAAACAAATCAACGTGGGGCAAAAATAGAATCCATATTATTCCCACAGTTCTGCCATTTTAGGATTCATAAACTTTCCACAATAAATTTGATGGATGCATATTTTGCAACCTGTGGTTTCCAGTCCTGTAATTTGATTAACACAGATGACCCCTTACAGAGTCTCAATGAGAGCAGGGGGCTTCACATGGAAGCAGGGGTTTTTCCCAGACATTTCTGACTGCAGGATGAGAACTTAGAACTGTATCAATTGCACAGAAGAGTCAATATTTTGATCTTATGCTCAGACACTCATTCTTGGCCCAGAACTCTCTCCCTTTGGTCTTTAGCAATGCTTGCATCCCAGCTGGAGAACGTAACTCTCTGACTACGGATGAAATCTCACCCAGCTTACATAGTAGTTAGGAAGTCTGAGCTGACCCAAGCCTCAGAGGCAGAGACATCTCCTGCGTACCCTGGCTGACAAGAAAGGGTGATTGTGGAAAGCACAGGATGGAGATATGAAGATGTTCACACTTATACAAAGAATTACTCCACATTGGTAAAACAGATTTCAGATATCTAGAAGTGTGCCAAATATTTGTAAATTCAACATTTGCTCCCACAAAAATGAAATTATATTAATTTCTCTTGATGTCTAGTTTCCTTAGCCTTAGCTCTCTTCAGAATGTACTTTTTGCTTTTTTTCATAAAAGGAATGGATGACAAGTTTCCTGTGAGCATTTTAAAAGCTTTACTACTTTATAACCTATATATTTTTTATAATTCCCTCCCAAAAGTATGCTTTAACTTTGAGGGCCAAATTCTGCTTTCTTAGTCCCTCTGAGATCAACAGGATCCTAACACCCAATTAAGAGCAACAGAACTTTTATGTTTTTCCAGCAAGCCCTTTAACTCCCAATATTTTAAGCTTTGTGTACATCAATACGTTATATTCATGTTTGATGCTACTGAAGTCAATAGTGCAGAAGTCTTTTCAGAATCAAGGTCTCTGATGCTAAAAAACAGCACTCTAAAAGTAAAAACCTACTTAGCTGCATTTCTCTCTCTCTTTCTTTCTGAAATATAGATGCAAGTTCAAGACTCTTTCACTCTGAGCACAGGCACCTCATGCAATAGACATGTTATGGTATACACCATGAGCTCCAACACTAATAAAATACCATTTAAAGTTCAGCAAGCAGCTGGGGATCAACTATTATTTTACATCACCTTCTGCATTTCCAAGACGCATTCACTTTAACGTGCAATTTGTTTTGTAGAGAGAGAGAAAGAGAGAATTTCTAGGCACTTGAATTAAGGTTCCAGAAAGTACCTTTTGAATTTCACAACCTATTTTAGAATTTAAAAATTAAAAATTAAATTAAATAATTTAATTAAAACTGTTGCCCATTCAATTAAATTGGACTATTTTATATTTCCCCATTGCTCTTTACCATGTAATAAAGTGTCTTGATTGTTTTTCCTCTGAAGAATATTTATATAAAGACATGAATATATCTTTTATTCACCTGCAATTTCTTAAAATTAAAAACTTCTCACAAAACTTTCTTAGTCCCTCTCAGATCAACAGGATCCTTTTCTTGCTATTTTCCAGTAGGTCTAATAAAAGGTACCATTTTGGAACCAAGAGTTCTAGTTTTTTGTATGTTTTTTTGTCTCAGAGCAACATGGCTACCAAGTACACCCCTGAAACATGGAAGATGCCGAATTTCAGCCTATTTTGGATTTTAAACTTCATTGCAGAAAACAAGGAAGTTTTTTTTTGCCTCCCTACCTACCATCTGATACCTTCAGGGAAGGAATTCTACCTGATCAACACATAAAAGAGCTACTCAACACAGCTCACAAAGACACTCTCACGGACCCAGAGGGACAGACTTCCATCTTCAGCTCCCTCTGTGCAAAAATGAAGTTTATTTCCAACCTACGGGAACTTTTTACTATCTTGTACCATCTACACTTTTCCTAGAGCCTGACGAAGGGACTTTAATTCCCGAAAGCTTGCAGAAAAGGACAATTTTCTTGCCATTTTCCAGTTGGTCTAATAAAAGGTATCATTTTGGAATCAAGAGTTCTAGTTTTTTGTATCACAAAACTTAGACACTACTTACGTTATTATGAATGAAGATGCTAAGCGGCTCCTTTGGATAATCCAGAGTCAACAGTCTGTCTAAAAATTTAGGTAGGAAAGGAGTTGGTTGTTCAATGAAAATGCCAATTGTTACCTTTGGATATTCCTAAAAGGAACAACATGTTGACACTAAATAATTCTAGTAATATTTGCTTTCTCTGAGATTATTACAGTACAAGCTCAGACATGCTTTAAATACACCTGAACTAGGCTATATATTAAAAAGAAAAAGAACCCCAAACAGTTTACACATTATCTGATATTACTATACATACTATGATAGGCTCCTAATTAACCAAAAGCAGCTTTAAAATATACTTATTTTCTCTCCTACTTGCTCACATTTAAAAGTGTCACAGTAAGCTTTAAATTATTTATATTAAAGAAGTATCAGAGAAACAGTAATATCTAGAAAATATTTATAGTATTGAAAATTCACTGCATTAGGTAATCGTGCAAACATGTACAGAACATATTTAAGTGACTGCAGAAAAATATTGATTTAAAGATAAATACATTTATGCTACAAAATATTTTGTCCAGCTATAACGTAAGTATTTGTTAATGGATAGAAAGCAGCCAAGGACTGCAGGGTAACAAAGAATTACTACTCTACTTTCCTATTAATAGGCACATACACAGAAAACCATTGATAATTCAGGTGAAGTTGGCAAAAAGTATTTGCACTTCTTTGATAAAAGAAATGTATACTTGGACTTCTCACGAGCATCCAGCATGGCAGAGCTATTTTTGATCTGAAATATGCACTAACAAAACTAAGCAAATTATTTATACACAATTTAACAATGGTCCTTTATTAGTGTAAAAATACTAATTTATTAATGAAAATGGAAGTAAAGAGAAGCATTAAAAACTGGTTTATTCTAGTCATATAACAAGTAACAGGTTTTTTAGCTGAGATACAGAAATGCAAAGAAATTTACCAGTATCAAAAAATAATAATCAAGCAATGTCTTTTACCTCCAAACCAGACAGTAAAAATAAACACAGTCTTAAAACTCACTGTAATAGACTTTAGACAGAAACCAAATATGAACATAAAAGCCTCTGACTTAGTTCTCTTCAAGCAGGTTACACCCACTTGTAGCATGTCTGGATAAGAGATCAGGACAAGTTGAAATTTCACAATGTCACTCTTTGTACAAGAACTCCAGAAACATACTGGCATGTTTTCCAGATAGGAAACATTAAGTATGTTCTTCATGCCCATGTTTACACAGCCTGCCTACCATTCATGGCTTCATTTACCAATCTATTCAGTTTCATTTCAGTTTCAGTTTACATTCAAACATGGATCCTAAATATAAACAGTCAAAGAATGACAGTCATAACTTTTTAAAAAATGGAATCTCCTAACAGGAAATGTTCTATTGAGAAGTGTGTTGTGGTAAGGCATAGTGTTGGTTACAAGTAATGAAGATTTCCTGGGAAAATAGTGTATGCTGCAAAAAAAGGCATTATTAATCCAAGCATTTATAAAAAGCACAGGCAAGCAAATGAACTCTGCATATTTTGCAAGTTCCAATTAGTTCTCCCAGGGGGACTGAACCTTAAAGCAGCTTCCAATATGCTCCAAGAAGGAAGCAACAAATTCAAAATAAATCTACCCTTCATTGTAGGTAATATTTACCCAACAAACAATCAAGTGTTTGTGCAAATCAGAGGCAAAAATAAACACTCATCAAAAGATGTTATCACACCAACAGAATAGCAGAGTTATACATACCAGTACAGTACAACTGGTTTGAGCCCAAATTGTTAGCTTTTATTTTCCCTTTATTTATTTTCCCTTTCCCTGTTTTTTACCCTGGTTTGAATGCCTACAGCAGTGGTCACGAAACAGTCAATCTCAACTGACTGGTCAATTGGGGAGCCTCTGACAAGCTATCTCGGTCTATCAGAGGCTCCATGATCGGGAATGGCAGGACACATGTGGCTGGGCTGAGCCATGCCCCCTGCCACCCAGGCCAGGCTGGGTGACTGGGGTCAGAGTCCAGGTAGCTTGTCTGTGGAAGGAGGGGGTGGGGACAGGGGTGGTAGATCCTGGGGTGCCGTTTACTTACAAGAAGTGATATTCACCATAAAAAGGTTGGAGACCACTGGCCTACAGTCTGAAGAGTGTCTCAAACTCAGATCTCCAAACAAGTGCTCAAACAAGCTGTCATGAAAAACGTGGATGACACCACTTATCACTACTGTCATGTTCTTGAGTGACAGTGATCATGAGTACCATGCTGAACTAGTATGAGCTAGGCATATGCTGAGGCCTCCAAACAGAACAAGCCCCTCCAGAGACTTAGGGTACATAAAAGCATTACATTTAGATCAACCCAACCAGGACTGGATCAGTCAAAATGCCCACTTGTGCAGGTGTTTGAAAGACTTAAATCCACCCAAAAAACGGTGCACCCAATCTAAGTTAGTTCACCTCCGAAGGTAAATTAACTTTGGAGTGATACAGGGTTAACCCAATCTACAAAGGGCTAACTGCATTTTGTAAATGGCTGTATCTGTTCATAGCAGTCCCAGGGCCAGGGAAGCACTGCCACTTGCCTCACCACAGCAATGGCTGTTCTTACCTCCCCCTACCACAAACCTGACCAGGTTTTTTTTTTTTTTCACCCTCCAACCATTCCGAGATGGGCAGGATCCTCACCCATGGATCCACTGACCCCCTCCATGGAATGACTGACCCTCTCCCAATCCCACCAGCCCCTCCCCCCATCCTGAGTTACTTACCTTGGGCTCCCCATGAAACTCCTGGTAGTGGCAAACACGTGTCTGTGATACAGGTTGATGCTGGGTCAGTACCTGGTGCCACTTGAGGGTATGTGGAACCATTCAGGGCCCCTGGTCTAGGTTTAAAACCTGGACATGGGGCCCTGAATGGTTCCACATACCCTCAAGTGGCACCAGGTACTGACCCAGCATCAACCTGTATCACAACAGAGCATAAACAGAAGTGTAATATCCGAGTGATCAAATTTGACTAACCACAATCATTAAAAGGAAGCATAGACACACAGGTAACAGACTTCAGGCCAAAATGGATGCATCAATACATATAAGCCGGTCCATAGGTGATCACAGAAGTGGAGCTTAAAATCACATTTAGGTACCTACAGGACTAATTTGGATATAGCCCTCAGTTGCACTTTAAACGGAGGTTTCCAAGCCTAAATTTCAAGGTGGGCGAGTGGGGTTGATTCATCTTTGATACATCTTTAACACCTTGATACTCTGGGTTTTTTAGATCTGAAATTTTGATTCTTTTCTGTAAATCCGTTAGCTAAAACCTTAGAAAAACATTAAGGCAAACTTAGGATGATAAATTCTAGTTGGTAGAAACACTTAAGTCTCTTCTACTGACCTCATTTGTTTGCCTTTCCACTAGAAGTAAGTATGTTAAAATCTTCTCATAGAGAAAAATACAAGGCAATGTCTCCACTGGATTTGCCAATAAAATAAGATGATGAAGCCAATGATTTCTTTCCACTCTAAAGGAAATGTCAGGACAAACTATGGTCATGCACTAGAACTACTTAAACTTGGTTGCCTTATTTAATTCAGAGTTTAAAAGATGACTACGAGTGCCAAATTCACAGTAAAATACATGGACCTAAGTCAACCACAACAAAAAGGTTTTTTATTTTATCGTTACCATTTTTGACAAGAGTGTTGATTTAAATTCTGGGTACTACAGGCTGTTTATATGAGGGGGAAGATTTGGTGGTGGAGTCGCACATTTCTTTGATTCAGTCTTGGTTATTTAAAGTACGTAGGGTAGAATGCACCTTATAGACTATGATGCATTTAGAGCATAAGTTTCTGTGAACTTTCTCTTTACATATGCACCTTATAAACTAACTAAATAATATATTTACCTTTCCTTCTGCCCAACTTCAGACTGATATGGATAGCAACATCTTTTATTCAGGGTGCAAACAATTGTTCATCATACCCATTCTAAGTTTAGGCAGCTTACATTAAGACACCTAAACCTAGACGAGGAACAGCATGCGGAACTGTTTTCCACTGCTCAGAGCAGCGTGTGCAGCCATACGCTGCTGCCAGGAGCAGCATGGAGAGCACAAGGTAAGTAACTTGAGGTGGGGGGGAAAAGGCTGGGGGAATAAAAATAGCCCAATCAGGATCAGGGTGGGTGGGAACAGAACAGCCCTGGGGCTGGGACAAATGGCATGCAACTCAGCCTCAGGAGATCAAGTTAACCCCTTCCTAGATTAAATTAACCCCTTTTTGATCTATGTTAGTGCACCTCCTCAAGTGCATCATTTTTTGGTTAAATTAAACCTTGCAAATGTCTACCTAAGTGGGCATTTAGATCGACCTAACTCTGCTTAGGTCAATCTAAATGTAACACCTGTACATACCCTCAAAAATATCAAGGGGCCTGTTTCCTTGAATACAGCAAGAATCAAATAGAGGTGGGTCTTAGCTCACAGTTCCAAGTCACTTTCCACTCACCCCAAAAGCCTTGTCTCTTAGCTTTCCTCATTGTCTTATTCCCAGGGCTCATTTACACTGTATCCTTGGCTATTCTCTGCCCCTGCTCCTCTGGTGTTTTTTACCTCATCAACAAGCTCATATCTTCACAAAAATATTTATCAAAACCCCTCTGGCTGGATGTGCCTATTCCATAAGCTAACCATCTTCACTGAAGTTCAACAGTTTCATCCAGTCCATAGCATTGTTTTTTAAACAAAACATGCCTACTTGTCCAAATCTATGTCCAAGTAAATCACTTGGGTTGGAATCAAAATCAGCTAAAATCCTGTCATCAACCTTCACTTGCTGAAGAGAAATATGAAAGAGCAGAATCCAGAGAGAAAGTCAATAAAAACACATGACTGAAAGTGACCTCATGGGCCACTGAGTTTGGTCCCCTGCATTCACAATCAGTGTCCAAACAGTGAAAAAAGAACTCTGATAGAGGCTGAGAATTTTTAAAGGTCTTGCCCTTCTCACTAAAGATTGCATGCTGAGTTTGGAACCATCCAGGTGAGAATAAAAAGCTTATTCAAAAGAATGAAATATGACTTCATTCTTAAGAGAAGGCACAAGTAAAACACTTCTATAAAGCTCCAAGCTTTCTTGCTACTCCTGCCAGCTGCAAAAGAAAGGTGTAAAGTCCAAAATATTCATCAAGTATGGCATGCTCAGAACATACTCACTTCAGTGGTAGGCAGCTACCCAGTAGCAGAATCAGAACAGGTTATTTCTAATTACTGATTGTATTTGTTTAAACGTCTAACTAATCACCAACATGTTGATGAGAAATATATCCGTAACTTGCAAGGATATTAACTAAAAGTCTTACACTTTAAACAAAAACCACCCAACATGTAGAAGATTTAAATTTCCCCACAAAAATAGCTTTTACCCTGTTCATTCTATACTAACTGGTCCACATAACCCTGCTGCTCTACACCTGTGCATCTACATTACGGGGGACAGACCATGATTATACCTCCCTCCTCCCCTGGCCCACTGCATAAGTCACCTACCATACACAGGTCAGAAATTCAAGTTCACCCCCACTCCACCATTACAAACTAGGAATTAAAACTACAGCAACTAACGATGATAACTAGATGACAAGAAATCAGATGGTTAAAATAACAGGCTGCATCTCTGTGCTATTAATCTCTGTCTAAAATGTATTCAGTATAGGTTGGAAAGCTGCATGTGGGTTATGTCATCCTCTGACCAAAAAACTCCTGAAAACTGTGACTCTCCCATAAGTAATATTTTCATCTCACAAATTTTCTGTTCTCATCCCACTGCCAGCAGAACCTTCACTGTAGAAAACACACATATGAAATATTTGAAATTTAGAAACCGTATGTCTTGCTGACACGCAGTACTGAAAGAGTCACAGTTTGGTAATGTTTGACTTGTATACAGATGCAGGTTGGCATTATCAGATTATTTTCTTTGGATTTAAATAAAATAAGTGTTTCCAGACTGCAACATATCAGAAGGGACTATTTTCATATTAGTTCACAATGTGGATCCTCATAAAAGGATCCATTATGCACATTAAGGCTGCATCCACACGAGCGTGCATGTGTGTTGCAGCGTCTCAAAAGAGTTGCCTTGAGAGACGCCACAAAAGGCACATGCACATGAGAGTGTTCCCTGCACTGCATATTTGCAGTATGGACTCTAAATTCTATACCAGGAAATCCCGATATCAAATCCACCCCCCAACCAGAAAAAAACCATGCCAGAAAAATATGTTGTGGGGCACGCTTTCGGAGCATGACCAGAAACAGCTAGAGTCCAGGTCCTCCAAGATGACACTCTGGCAGCTAGCCAGAGCTGCTTTATGACAGCTGCATCCCCCTGCTGCTCCAGCATGCTGTCTCAGTGTGCTACAGAAAAAAGTGGGGCATGGCTTGCAGCTGCAGCAGCGAGA
>NW_005842299.1:1208738-1239074 GCF_000455745.1 Alligator sinensis | reverse complement strand
AGCAGGAAAAGCCCCCCCAGCAGCACAGAGCTCCAGCTGAGTCCCAAGAGTTTCACATGTGTGGGGTTTGTGTGAGGGTTTGGGTGTGTGGGGGAGCCTGTGGGGAGGTCTGTAGGAGCAGGTGTGTGGCTTGCTGTCACACGTCCCTCTCCCCCATGATGTACAGCCCCTGCTGCCAGCAGCAGCAGCAGCACGTCCTCAGGGCGCTCGTAGCCCACAGCAGGCAGAGTGCCCCCCCAGTGATACATGGCTCTGGTCAAGTCCCCAGGGGCTTCATGTGGCAGCACAGAACTGGCCTGGCCCACTGGCACATGCTGGCATGGAGCCAGCTCAGTCTGGCCCAGAGGCACATGGGGCTCCTGATGCTGCAGGCAGGAGCTGCATGCCATCAGGCCAAGCCAACTCCATGCCTCCACGTGGGGCTTTCAGCACTCCACTCCATGGAGCCCACCTGGGCCAATGGCATGTGGACAGGGAGTCATGCACCATCAAGCTAGGCAGGCTCTGTGCTGCCATGCGTGGCTTCCCACTGCAGTGCTGGAAGCCCCACGTGGAGAGACAGCCAGCACGGCCTGATGGCATGTGGCTCCTGTCTGCAGTGCCAGGAGCCCCGCGTGCTGGCATGGAGCCAGCTCAGTCTGGCCTGAAGGCACATGTCAGTGGGCTAGGCCAGCTCCATGCCACCACGTGCAGCCCTGGGACTCAGCTGAAGCCACATGTCACTGGGGGCTCTGCCTGCCACAGGCCATGAGTGTCTTGAGGGCCTTCCACCTGCTGCTGCCTGACAGCGATGGCTGTGCACCATGGGGAGGGCGCATGTGGTAGAGGCCTGCCCTCCTGCTCCCCACACCCTCACAGGGAGGAAGGGGATGGGGGGAGGGGGAGGTGTGGGGGTGCTATGGGTAGAAGTAGCCTCCAGAACCAGGCTTAGAGCACCCCTGCCCCCTTAGAGTAGCCTGTGCAGGAAGAGGCCGCCCTGGAAGGGCAGTTACCTGCCCAGCCCAGTCCCTAAGCCCCAGTTGTAGGCTTCCCAGGAAGAGCATGGGAATTGCTGGGGCCTGGGCACAGGTTCAGGGAACAGAACAGCAAGGTCTGGCACTGCTCAGAGCCACAAAGCTGCATGTAAGAAGTATTTCTGGTCCACTTCCGTGTTCACCACTGAGCATGTGGAGGGCCCCTCACACTCCTGTGGGACACTCCATGCGCCCCAGCATTATAACGTTCAGAAACAATGCTGGTACCTCAAGGTATGTAGAAAAAACATTTAAAAGCTGTGTCTGTCCTAATCGCCGATTCTCCAAATCAGCATTGAATCTTCATATTCGGATTCGACCGAATTGAATCAGGGACAGTGATCCAAATCAACGAATCAAATCACTGTACCCGATCCAGGCAGAATCTGAAGCCAAATCAAATAGGGCCCGCTCTGCACACCCCTATTATCTATCTGTTTCAGCAGACTGTTTTTGTTTGAGCCTCAGGGGTACTTTAAATTGTACAGACCAATAATGGTTCTTTTCAGGACCATGACAGCTGCAGAAAGTACCCCAAAATAAAGGCCTGCCAGTTTCTACATTACATTTTCTATATAGGGGGCCAATTTAGGATGGCACAGCAAACATTTGCTAGTGCTACCAGAAGTCAAGACTTCTCCCGTAGTGGAACTCCCCAGGTAACAAATTACATTTCATTTTCCAGCAAAGCCCGCTCCCTCCCCCTCTCACCTCTTGTACGTGTAACTGCTCAACTGCAGTTTCATTCTCTGGATATATATCTTTTTCTTCCAAACGCTTATCTACAGATGCAGACCATGTAGGTCTAAACTCCATTAACTGATTAATATTTTGGGTTTTTTTTTTTTAACTTGGCTGTATGGTTCTTATAGCACTGGGAAGTATATGACAAATTTCAACAAATAGTAAAATATTAATATTTAGATTTTAGATTACTGATACAGGGAGAAAATCACAAATCTGTTTTCATAATTTCATGAAAATATCAACCAACACACTGGTTGGTCAATACATAACATTACATGGACATCAAAAAAAATAACGTATTATAAAGTGTTTGGATATACTTGCAAGATACTTACTTTTACAGTTGATAGGTCTAGTAAATTTAAGTCACAAACACTGCATCCAGTTTCACGTGTCCAAGCATTAGGGATATAATTCCCCAAGTAATTTAGGTAAATCTAGTAAACAAATGAACAATTCAAAGTAATTTAGATTAATTCCATATGAATGTAAAATCTGTGTCTGCATCTTTTAACAGCTTTAGAATTATTCCCCATATAATTTTCATGAATTGTATATATTTTTATTTATTTTCTTTTTCTTTTTTTAACTTAAAACACAGAGACAGCTAGTAAAAGTATGTTTTGCTCTCATGCATATGATACAGAGAAAACCCCTTTAGCATCTCTCGTTCAGGACACTAAATAGTACTGATAGATGTTATAACTGCACTGAGAAACTCCTATGATTGATCCTTCCCTCCTATCCTTTAACTGGATGCTTATCTTGCTGGGATCCTATGACCCCAGCTGACTTCCTGCCCTTTGGGCAGGGGGCTGGACTCGATGATCTTCCGAGGTCCCTTCCAGCCCTAATGTCTATGAAATCCCCCACTTCCCTTCCCCTTCCCCACACCCCCCCAAAAAAAATCAGAACCAAATGAATATCCCTTCTGAATCTGAAAACCATGGCATTTGGGGGAAAACAAATATAGAGATATAGCTAAACTACATAGGAAAAAGAGTGAGAGGGACAAAGCTGAGAAGATGCAGATGTGAAATTTGAAAAATGGGCTAGACTGAAGCTTTCACATTTTGGACAGCTATCCTAGGACCCATAAGACAGACAGTGAAATATACTTCACAGCAGTATCTGGCTCCTTGACAGATTCTTGAGGCAGCTTTGGAACTGGCCCTGAACTAATTATGGAGTTGTTCTGCTGAAGGTCTGCCTGGGCTGCCATGTCCTGCTGGATGCCAGATGTGTACTTCTACAATATTGCATAGGATCTCATCCAAATTATCTTGGTGCCACTCTAATCAAAGTCAGGAAATACAGCATGTAATTCCTCAAGTAAAAAATAATTCCAGTACAACTGCAATACACTAGCTTGCTGTCAATTTGTCCTAGTATGATCACCTTCTCTCTTCACCTTACATGGTAAAAAAAAAAACAAAAACAAAAAAAAAATTATTGTATACTAAAATAAAATGCCTTAATTGACTTTCAGATACATAAAAAAAATCTACAGAAATGCATAAACAAACAAAACTTGTGCAGAGAGAACGTAATTAGTATAAGGAAAAAAAAAAGTATATGGTTTACAGTATCACTATTATTTTGCTACCAACTTTTTGATAAAAATAATCTACCAGTGCTTAAACTGTTTGAATGCAGAAAAGTACACACATAAGAGAAGTTTCTTTCCAATTGGACATTTTTGATGCTAGAACATTGTCCAACTGGTGAATATTTAAAAGTCCTAAACTCCCCACAACAATGCACATCTGTGTATAGTCCATTACAACAGAAAACGTACCGGCATAGCTTATAACAAATGATGTCTAAGATTTTTTGTATTTTATTTTCTTCAGTTGGCTTATAGACAAAACCCAGGTGCTTTTGTTCTGTCACAGAAACAGGGTAAACTGATATATGACTAAATAGGAATCATGTTTTGTTTAATATAAAAAACTATGTAGTTTAACCTAAGATATCCCTAAAAAAATCCCCACCATATCTCCTTGGCAAACAGTAACATATATTATATTACTTTTCCTTTGGCAAGGGAAAATACAGTACTGATACTGGTTAAGGTACATTAGCGTTCACTGAAATGATTCTCTGACACCACAAAAAATATTAGCAAATGAGGGCAATGCAGTACACACCACCTACAACTGATTTCTTGGTACTGTACACTAAAATTCACTAAAGGAAACACTACAATAAACATACCATTTTGATGGTGGAAAGGATACATAGCATTAATTCTTGCAAATGAAAGCAATATCATCATTAATTGTCTTTGTCTTACCAAAGACAGACATGTTAAACATAACTTAAAGCATTAATAAAAACAAGTGCTAATTTAAAATATTAAAAGATGGGGTTTTTTGAAATTTTTCAGTTGGTCTAATAAAAGGTATCATATTTTGGAACCAATAGTTCTAAATTTTTGCAATTTAAAATATGAAATATGAGGGAAAACATAATCAATAGTGGTTGAGATTTTCAAAGGGATTTCATTTTATGTTGGGAACTACTCTCTTCAAGCTTGCATCATATAAAAATTCTAGCCATTTCCTTTGCACAAAGAGATATACGCTTGCTTTAGGATAGCAAATGAGAGCAAGAGAAAGGCCCTCTGGAGAAAGGCCCAAGCATCAGTGATTATGAGGGTGCAATAGCACTAAGTATCCCTGTAAAAACTATTTCACAGAGTGATTTTGATGAAGCACATGGGTTCTATGCCCTCGTATGGAACTGGGGGATTAATTTTTCCTGCTCAAAGTCTCCATTTAACATGATTATGATGAAATAATAAAATGGATATTTCTACTTAATGTTCAAGAATGATACTAATGTCCAATAAAAGTGTTAGCTTTCAGAATCCTGAGCTGCAATGAGTTTGCAGTAAATGAGTAGTTGATCTAACTTGTTATCAATACAGGGTTCCTATACATGTGCAAGGAGGCTGCTCTGACTCTAGGCTGCTCGATTAATCGAGTTTGCTGGAGCATGGTAATTACTGTACTCCAGCAGACTCCAACATCATGTGCATCAATCAGCATCCCAGCTCTGAAAAATGGCAGCGGGGCACTTTAAACTGAAGCTCGTTCAATGGGCTTTAGTTCAAAGCACCCTACTGCCATTTTGCAGCATGGGGATGGTGATACATGTGATGCTCCAGACTAATTAAAGAATGCTCCCCACTCCTGGAGCACATGTATAAATGCCCAGAGCGACATCAGAATAGTATGTTGAAGACTCAACAATACATGAGGAGTTTGCCATTTGACTTATTCCTTTTAATAGAGATGAGAACACCATTTCCTCGAAGACTTACTTCAAGCTTTTCCCCCTCCACATCCACATTTGCCCTCTGACTTTATTTAAATTGGTCTTGACAGAAGAAGTGACTATTACTTACTTTAGATTGGCCATTTCCATGAATAGTGACTGGTAGTGTTTCATACATGGAATTTCTGGCTCTTACTCTTCCTTCCTCAAATTTCAGATGAACCTCATCTAAAAAAAAATCCAGTAGCAATCGGAATGAAAACAGCTATCTGTATGATGCCCAAGTTATAAAGCAATATGTCACAATTAAATATTTGAATTCCTTCCAGTACCTTGGTCCTACTGTTAATGTTATTTTAGCTTCCTAACATTTTTTTTTTTTATAACCTTGGCTTCCATGCACTACACAGGTCAAGTAGATGAGTAAATAAGGCCCTTGACTTCAGAGTTTATGCTCTTCCTTCTTCACAGGTTAAAGAACATTTAGCTTAGAACATATGCTATTTCTTAACTTGAATTTTCCATTTACAGAGGAATGCAACTCAGTTGTTCCACAGCTGAAGGTCAAGGGTGGAGGCTGTAAGGAAGTTCACATGTACAAACGAAAAGGAAGACTTTTCAATTAAAATTATGACTTGAAAATGAAAATTAATTAAAAATTACAGCTAGCACACTTCATTACACCTGGCTGTTAGCATGATTTCAAATGAACACATGATTCAAGTTACATATGCACTTCTGTAACTAAGTTTATTGGTACATATGAAAGAAGGAGACAACTTCACATTCATCATTACATTTGAATTTAAATAATTTATTCTGGCAATAAAAGAAAAATCCACTGACATGCGTGTCAGACCTGCGAAGTACAGTAATCTTATTTAACCTATTATTCATTTATTATTATTATGGAGCAGCCCCCTGAACACATATGCAAATTAGTTCTTTAAAGTAATGGGTGGACTACAACATTTACTAGAAAGCAGACAAAAAGAAACTTATGAAAGATCCATGCATAACATATTCCAATCAACATACATTATAACATACGTACCAACAGCTCCATTTAAGGTCTGAAAAATTGTGCACTTGTGATCCAAAGTAATATTCATATGTTCCTAAAATTAAAAATACCAAAAGACACTGTAATATTAAAGTTAGTGCAGTATGTGTTTCACTGTAATGTCCAACATTAACTGATTAGAGGCTACATGTTTTTATATTTAATCTACTTTTAGATATAAACATAATTTTGGCCTTTCTTTCTCAGTGACTCATTTCAACTATAAGCTTCTTGGATATATTTTCTCTCCAAAGTATCTGATTCATCAGAAAATTGTTCAGGTTAATCTAGTATAACACCAATGGACTTGCCTTGTATTATGTAAACTCAGCAAATGGAGGTCATGACTTTCCAAAGGAATTGCAATTTGGCATTATAAATCAAAGAAATGTCTGGCAGTATTCTCTTGATAGAAAAAATAAAAAGTCCTAGTCAGACAACAACGTTTTAGTTTAAGAACATATGCACACTAATAGAGAGCATGGGGCTTTCTGTTCCTTTAAGGCAGAAGCAGCCCAGCAAAGAGCACTGCAGGGTAGGCAGGGTGCAGCAGCTGCTGCTTGCTGGGGCAACAGGGCAAATGAGGAAATTAGCAGGCACCTGACAGTAGCCTGCTGACTGGAAGCAGGCAGAGCCCTGGCAGGCTATAAGCCTGGGGCTTGGGGCTGGCAAGCCAATCTAGCCCTGCCAGCTGCACAGTTAGGAGCTCCTGCCCAGGAGAGCTACCCAGGGATGCCAGACTGTCTATTTGCTGCCTGCGGGAACACTGAGGCTCAGGGCACTCACAAGGAACCCAGGCTGGGAGATATTCCAGCACAAGGGGTGAGGGAAGGTTTGCCCTCTTAAAGGGGCAGAGAGCTGCTTCCACTGTTGTTATTTATGTTATAGCCCAGGGCTTATATTATATTACATTTACACCAGTGATTTGGGTTGGGACAGTAAGGGGTGGTATATAGAGGTCCCACTGGTGCCCAAGGGGCACACAATCACTTTGAGCCCTGCCAGGGGCAGACTCAATGCTTGAGCAACTGTTGCACCCAGAACAGGAAGACAGTGCAAGGCCAAAGAGCCAGGCATGGGCTAAGGGCCTGGCACTTGAGGAGGGGTGCAGCCAGGCAGAGCCCAGGGGCCTGGCAGACAGGGGCCAGGGCCCCAGTGACTGGAAGGGATGAAGTAGAGCTAGTGTCTCAAAGCCAGGTCTGATATAGTAGGCCCAAGCTAGAAAGCCTAGCTACATTAAAGGGGTGGAGGCAGAAGAGGCCAAAGCCCCAGAGGGAATAACATTATGGTAACACCTGCAAGGCTTGGTGTGTGCTGTAGGGGAGGTTTGGAGCTACACAATTAGCCCCTAAAGCTTTGAGTGCCCTGCTAGGGCACAGTCAGCCTGAGCAGCCTGGGACAAGAGCAGGCCCAGCAAGTGGCCAGTTAAACTGGGGCTCACTCAAAGGCTCGTGAGCAGCCTCCCCATTATATTATTACTAGTATTCCATGAAGATGTGGCAGGTGAGAAGGGGAGGAACGCAGCGGGGCACAGAGCAGAGTGGGGGGGACTAGGGGAGGAGCAGGGCGTGGTCGCAGAACCACCAGGGGGCATCACAGCTACCCCTGGGGCCCCAACATGTTATACAACATGCACGATGAAATATTATTTCAATGCTTCTAAAATGTACAAACTAAAATTAAGTATCATGATATAATATAAAACAGTGGCT
The DNA here is from genome assembly GCF_000455745.1 of Alligator sinensis. NCBI lineage: Eukaryota > Metazoa > Chordata > Crocodylia > Alligatoridae > Alligator > Alligator sinensis. Next base: position 1,231,257 of record NW_005842299.1, on the reverse strand, counting down.
TTAATGCATGTTACAAGTGTAGTCTACTTTTTTCAAACCTCAAAAAGTGGTGCTCAATCTCTATGGCCCTGTGGGCTGGATGACTGGTGCAACAATGGTCCACAGGCTGGATCCAGCATAGTGCTAGCATATCAGGTTGATCCAGAGACATGATGCAGCATACCAGCACCTTTTGCACCAGATCTGGGCATGGCACAACCCTGTGCCAACACATCTGGTATGCACAGCCATATCATCCAGACCACAAAACTCCTCTTAGGGTTGAAAATGTGGTGACAGGGAAGTGGTGGTAGTGTTAATTACTATGGTCATTTAACACTATCATTCCCCAGCTGACAAATTTCAGACTACACAGGGAGCCCTACAGGCTGGATGACATCTCTGTGGGCTGGATACAGCTTGCAGGCAGGAGGCTGAGCACCTAATTAAAGCTGGCATATTCAGTAAGCAGTCCAAATTCTTCTTAAACAAGGTTTGGGGGGGGGGGGGGGGGGGGGGCACCAATACTAGACCAATAAGATTACCACTAAATGAAATTACCTTTAAATTATGTCATTGTAGTGCAATAAGCACTTACTGGGGTATCAAATTAGATTTCTAAACTACAACTTCAATTCACTTCTGAAACTTGGAGAATGGCTTGACATTTAGGGTGAAAGAATAGAAAGAAAACAGAACCCAGCTTCCCCCTGCCCCCCATTAATTAATTTTTTTAAAAAAATTTGGGGTATAACAAAACTATTTTTGTAACTTTTAGCAGTCCTAAATGTTGAAAGAGAGCCTTCAAATAAAACAAATAATTTCTATCAAACTTAAAGAAAATATTTCAGGTGCAAGTCTTTTTTCTATTAACACTGAAGGAAAACAATTTAAAGAAAAAGTAAATCCATTCATTTAGAAGTTTAACTGAAATATATCAACCTTTTCTTTAAAAAAAAGTTTGTAATCTGGTAAAGCAGACAAAGTTGTTAAATATTTGGCATTACCAACAACTCATTTTTAGGTGAAATCTTTAGGCCAAAACTTTTTTTCAGCAAACTACTGTTTTGGTAGCGTAGAGGTGATGTTGTTGTCATAATGGTCCAGGAAATATGCAAGAGGCAAGAATTCTTGTGGGTGACATCTTTTATTGGAGCAGCTGCATGGTTGAGATAGACATGGCCAACTTTCAGATATGACAGGCTTGAGGAGGGGTACTGTGATACCTGAACACTTGCCTACATCCATCCCTACCATGCAGTTGGTTCAATAAAAGGTATCACCCACAAAACTTCTTGCCTCACCCAACTCTACTTGCATTTAATTATGGATTTAGGTATCTTGCTATAAGAATTTACGTTTCAAAATATTAGTTTATATGGCAGTGCCCTGCCCCTGTCCATTCTGTTGCCCTTCACTCCCAAGCCACAGCTCCCAGCAGTGGAGCAGAGCAAAAAACCAGAATGTTGTTCAAATTTCAAAAAAAACTGCCCAGACTGAGATTGGAGGGCTCAAAAAGAAGACATGTATGGGAAAACCCGGTAACCCTATTTAAGTCTATTATAAAGAAAAAGCAAATCTCTACATACCCTTTGCTGTGGGTCAATATAGATTTTGGTATAAAAAAGCTGGTCATCATCATTATCCTGCAGATTCCATTTCTTTACAATGCGGTTCATATATGAGGCATAACCAATAAATCCTGCAATATCACACAAGATAATTTGTTAAGTTGATAAAAAAACATAACTGCCAACTCCAACACATTCATTTGGAACTGCACGTGGCAATTCTCTGCCAGTCAGGGAAAACAGAAGAAAGTCATCGTCATCTAGCCAGAATTTTTTATGAAAATAAAATACTACATATATTCAAAATAGCTATTATCTGAAAGTTAATTTTCTTTATTATGACATTTGAAGGAAAATAAAGGACTGTGGGATTGGTGCGAGATGGCTAGAAGAATCCAGATAGTTCCAAGGTGGGAGATTGCAACTGTTACAGAATCTAAGAAAGAAGACCATCTTCAAGGAAAAAAAAACTTTTGGCAGATTCTCTTTACAAGCTAAATTGCTGAATTCTAACTCTGCATAACAGTACAAGGAATTCATCTGAATTCTGGTATATAGTAAGTTTACTCTAAAGACAAAAATAGGCTGTGGGAAAGGAAATTAGCAGCAGCCCTGGCTCTGCACACAACGAAGCTCCACCCACTGACATCTCCAGGAGGAAACTTAACTGTATTGCAGGGTTGCTGCCACTATAGATTTTCTGGCAAAAATATTGTGGAAGAGGCTTCACCCTTATTGAGATGCAGCACATGGCACTGAAGGTTTTTTTTCCTGCCACTATCACTTATCCTATCTCCCCTCTATTGCTACAGTTGTAGTGTGAAGGAGTTTTGCCAGCGAAACTACATAGGTTAGGCAGGAAAAAGCTTTTCACAGTCCCAGCCAACAAATATTTGGAACATAAAACAAGCCAAGTATGAGATACCACAGAATTCATTCTGTAGTTTTCTATAACAACCCATATTTTCTCTCAAGTGCTTTAAATCAGCAGTGACATTAGAATGACCATTGTGTCATTGACTTCACTGAAGCTTAACTCACATTTTTTCTAGAGCTATTTCCTCAGGCTGTTTGTAGACTCAGTGGACATTATGGCTAGGTACAGACATCAAAAAAGCCTGAGGTGGAATCAATCTAAGTTATGCGGTTTTCTGTAAGTGGCATAGTTAAGATAGGTAGTGAACAGAACACAAATTCACCCTTTGGTGGTGGTAGAAGGAGAAGAGGTGGAAATCTTTGACTGGGTTCCACCGTTTTTAAACCAGTATGTGCGCGCCAAACTTTTGTTCAGTTAGGGGTAGAGACTGGTCTTGTGCGCCAAACTTCTATTCTGTTACAGGTATAGACCAGTTTCCGATCACTTGTACTGGTAAAAGTGTAATGTCTGTACCTGGCCTATCTTCTTAGTTATACCTGGTTTACTTGTGTTAGACCATCTTCACAAACATAAGATCTAGAGACTGTCATTGTGTTTAAATGAAATCAGATGCTGGAACATAAAATAGTAGCCATTATGGAAAAGCTAGCAGGAAAGAATCAGATCCAGTCTGCATGTTTTTGAAAACAAAGCTTTGGCTAAACAAACATTTTAGTTTGCCAACACTGCTTTCCTAAACCAATTTAAACACACTATTTCTTCATATGTATTCATTAAAAAGAGAGCATACAGGGAGTGTTGTTACAAAAAATGGTTGTGAACAAGTTTCCTCTAATGAAGATCTAGGCCCCAAAACATGAATTTAGGCTAGTAATACATCAAGTTAGTTGCCCAATTAATAATTATATCATGTGTACATGAGGTGCTGGGCTGCGTATAGATAAACAACAAGAAATGGAACTCTTGCTTCCAAAAATGATACCTATTATTAGACCAACTGAGAAATTGCAAAAAAATATCTTTTTCTGCAAGCTCTTGAGCTCATACACCCTTCGCCAGGCTCAGGGAAAAGTTCAAGACAGTAAAAATCCCCCATATATGTAGGAAATAAACTTCATTTATGCACAGAGAAAACAGAAGCTGGAAAACTGTTCCTCTGGGTCCATGAGAGTCTCTGTTATGAGGTATCATTTTGGAACCAAGAGTTCTAGACTTTTGCATTTCTTTTTGTCTCAGACCAACACAGCTACCACATACATCCCTGAAACATGGAAGATGCTGAATTTTAGCCAACTTTGAATTATAAATGTCATTAATGAACAACAAGAAAGATTTCTACACCTCCCTGCCTGCCATCTGACACCACCAGGGAAGAAATCCTGCTTGATCTACACAACAAAGAGCAAGCTCACAAAGAGACTCTCAGGGACCCAGAGGGACAATATTCCAGCTTCTGCTTGCTCTGTGCAAAAATGAAGTTTATTTCCTACACATGGAGACTTTTTTCTAGGGCAGTGTGAAGCTTCGGGTGCCGATTCGATTCAGAGAAGATTCGGCCCAATTCAGTGGCCAAATCTCCAAATCCGAATTGAATTAGGAGACCAATTAAAAGGTCTGAATCAATTCGAAGCTCTCCAAATCTTCGATGATTTGGGCAGTTCCTGGTGGCTGCAGCAGGGAGCTGCAGCTGGACTCAGAGCTCGTAAGTAGAGGGCAGAGAAGGAGGGGGCTGAAGGAGGGGGAAGGGGACCATGGGGGGGACCCCTGCCAGTCCCCATCCCCCATCTGCTCCCCCAACCCCCATGGCTGCCCTGCCCGCCCCAGCTCCTGGTGCTTTAAAAAAAGCCCCACTCACCAGGTGCTGCAGGGCAGAGGGGCCATCCCCACTGCCCCACGTGGGGAGCTCTGCCATGAGCCCTCTGACCCCCCTCCCCGCTTGCTCCCCCAGCCCCTTAAGGAAAAAAGAATGAGAAAAACCCCGGGACTCACCACTCCTGCAGCCCCCTTGGGGCTTCTGCGGACTCGTGCAGAGCCTCCCACACAGCACGGTGAAGTGGGGATCGCCCCCTGCCCAGCAGGACAATGAGTCCAGGGATTTGCAGGGGGGGGGCAGCAGGGATCACCCCCCCACACACATGCACACAGCAGCACTTAGTGAGTCAGGACTTTTTTTTTTCCCCCCCTCCAAAGTGCCAAGAGCTGGGCCTGTGTCATTCGGAGATTCAGCAGCAGCTGAATCTCTGAATTAGATTCGACCGGATTGATTCAGGACAGCGATTCGAAATCACCAAATCAAATCACTGTCCCCTGAATTGGCCAAATCCAAAGCGAATCCTAGCCACTTCGCACAGGCCTAATTTTTACTACCCTGGACCTTCCTTGAGCCTGATGAATGGCACATGAGCCCGAAAGTTGCAGAAAAAGATTTTTTTTTCAATTTCTCAGTTAGTCTAATAAAAGATACAATTTTAGAACCAAGAGTTCTAGGTTTTTACATTTCTCTTAGTCTCAGACAAACATGGCTACCACATACAGCCCTGAATATATGAACAACAGTTACTTTGGTTAACCAGCAGTATTATCCAGCAGCCACCACTTACCTCCTGAATTAAGGAAACGTTTTCCACTCCGGACAAAGGGATACTTGTCTGCTAACCTTTTATCTGGCCAAATTAGTCCATCTGCAGCAAATACTACTTTATGGTTAGCTTGCTGGAATTTCTTGAGCAATTCTTCAGGGCCACCCGCAAATATAACATTATAGCTAAAAATAATGGAAAAGTACCCATTAGGTAGATCTATTTTTAAATGATTAAACCTTTTGCTTATTCTAGATTTAAAGTCCTGCACAGTCAAAGAAACCAGAGTGTTCTTAGTTCTGCCACAAATCTTTTTATTAAAGCACATTACTCCACAATTTAAAGCCATTTATAAAGCCTATATAGTATTTATTATCAATATTAGATAATCAGCACTTCATGTAAATACATACCTACCCTATTTGTTTACACACAATTTTCTGAATTTTTGATTTTTTCCTGCTACAAATTTTTCAGACTCCGTCCCTACCTAAAAAAAAAACTTTAATTCCAAATATTTAAAACACAAGCAAAATTAAACAAACAAACAAACACCCACTTTTCCCATTATGAAAAGAAAACAAATCTCAATCTACTTTTAAAAAAGGGTAACAATAGCTAAAACAGACTGAGGTCAAAAGTTGAATTTTGGCCTGAAATAACCAGAGCGGTAAATTCATTTCACTTCAAAGAGCAATTGGATTGGATTGATGATACAAACTGCATATGAAAAGTCACACAACCAATATGTTTATCAAGAATATGAGTGCTTGTATGCCCTACATTTCACATATTTTAACACTAACACAATGATGTGTTGTCTATAGCTAATGACTAGCATTCTTTGTGTGCACATAAAGTTCCCCTCTTATAAGTTGGTTAGCTTGAGTTCCTTAGTGAAAATTACAGAAGTTTGGGTTTGAAGTAATTGCATATAGAATTCACTATGAATAACGCTAAATAGTACAGTGTTATGACCTGTGGTAAGCCTGATCTTCTGAAGCCCTGTCATTTGGTATACAGCTATAGAAAATGACTGTGAATTCCATGCAACTGTGGATGTTCTCGCTGCCCAAGCAAATGTCAAATCCTGGTCAGAACCACACTAAGCTGTAACTTGCTATCTTTTAACAGTGAATTTCACAGGATTTTTGGTTAAAAAATATATTAAGCTTCTCGTTGTTAAGATTATATTTCAATTAAGGGATGTAAAAGGTTAAATGGCAATTATATTTATAACATTTACCGTTTACCTCTTGTCTTAGTGCTGTCTACTCTCAGGGAAGCAACTCCAGCAGGGGCTGCCTGGGAAGTGGTATGGATCTGAGTTGCAGCATCATACTGCTGCTGCAGCAAGGAGGTAACTAGTGGTTACCTGGGGAGCAGAGCCAGGCAAAGTTGCACAGCAGAGCTGGCAAGGCTTAAATAGGAGTGAGCACAGCAGCAGGGCTACTACTGGGTGCTGCAGAGGCAGGCTGCATGGAGCCAAGTGCCCCCCTTCCTTCCCCATAGCATTTACAGGGGCTCCTGCCCACTGGGACAGCCACACCATGGCCAGGCAGTACCTCCAGCCCATGGGTGCCTAGAGCCCCGGGCAGCACCTCCCTCCTGCCCACCTATCCCCTGAGCTTTGGCAGCTGTCACTCAGCAAGGACCCAGGGCAGCTCTCCCAGCTCAGGGGAGCATGGTGGATGGACAGGCTGCACAGGATCGTGCCTGAAGCATCCACCTGTGGGCAGAGTGCCCTCTGGTAGAAGCCACAGCACTGGGGCAATCCCTATCAGAAAAAAAAATTAGATTCTTGCATCATAAATTACTCTAAGGATAAATTACTTACTATCACTAAAGGAATACGTATTTCCTTTAAAAGTATTATCCCGGATATACCCCTTTCTCCTGACATAGGTGTAGCTCCTTACTGCACTTACTTCTAACTGGAATAAGAATGCACATTAGGGCACAGAAGAGAGGAAGTGAGGCATGACAGAGAATGGTGTATTTAAATTTATTCTCTATTTCCTAGGGCCCAGAGGGGAACCAAGTACGGGGGTGGGGCTTGAGGCTTGAAGCAGGGAGTGGAAGAACTGGTTTCAGGACCATCAAGGAGAGGGACTCATGCAATCTATTTCAAAGCAAATGGGTTCGTGAAAACAAACTCTCTGTAAATTTGGCAGAAAGGTTTATGAAAAGGAAAAATCAGTCTTGGAGCCTCCCCTGCAAAAACTGTTTGCCTTTGGCCAGATAGCTTGAATCACAGCCAGCAACAAGACGGGCTGAAGGGGTAATGAGAAAAATTGAGACTGCTCAAAATGCTTTAAAGTTGGACCATCGGTATTTTTCCACTTTGCTCAAGGGCTGAAACACCTGCTCCCTATAGCACTACTTCCCAAAACAAATTTACTGCCACAGCAACAACTTGATCAAACAGCACCTTTGGTCAGAACAGTAATATTGCACCAGCCACAGACTCTCCTTGCAGAGCAGATATATTCACTAGAACACAGCAGTTAACAGAAGACACTGCACAAGTCTTTATGGCTTACAATGGTGCAGGCCAATATCTATTACGTGTAACAAACAGTATAACATGCCTAACACTACCACCATCCCATCCAGGAGCTCCAGGGACTGATGCAACTTTTTCATATTATGAAGGATTTCACCTGCAGCTTCACACTTGACCTAAGCTGGGACTATCCAGCTTTCAAGTGGCCAGGGGTCACACACCCCACAGACCACATGAGGGCAAGCAACACCCTCCTCCCCCAAACTGCACACTCCAGATACCCACCCCTCACTGCTGCAATGCATGCCCATGGTCCCCCCACCATGTACTGGTGACCCTGCCCCAGTGCACTGCATGCTCACAACCACGGCCCCCCTGCCCTAAGCAACCATGCACCATGCCCTTCCTGCTCAACCACGGGCCTGTGACCCCCATCCCCACTACACTGCTCACTGTACTGTATACCTGGGACCCCACCCCGCTACACATGGGGACCCCTCCTACACTATATGCCTGTGACCCCCACCCCTGCTGTATCATATAACTGCCTAGGTTCATCCTCAGCTTCCAGCACTGCCCTACCCACTGTTGAGAGTCAGACAGCAGAAGCCAGAGGAGGAAGGGAGAGCACAGCAACTTCAGCAGGGAGGGGCAGGGGAGGAAGGGGCACAGAGCCCAGTATCTATAATTTAATTCCTTGCAGGCTGCCTGTAGTACAGCCCCAACCCAGATGAATGCCGAGATGAGGGATTAAGCAACCCACTGCCCTTCACACTCCTTCAAAGACAGAAGCATCATAGGTACTAGGCCTGCGTGAAGCAGCAAGTATTTGCTTCAGATTCGGCTGATTCAGAGGGACGGTGATTCAAATCACTGTCCCAGTTCAATTCAGCCAATTTGGATCTGGAGATTCGGCCATAGACTATACGGGCAGCAGTCCTCCACAATGCTGGACACACCTAGTAAATCTGTTGCAGTGGGTGGAGGAAGGAGAAAAGGGGCATGTGGGGGGAGGGACAGATCAATGCCCCAAAAGTGACAGAGGGACTGGGGCTGGGACAAATTGCCCAGCCAGGGCAGGGGAGCACGGGAATTGGGGAGGGCAGCTCCCACCACTGCGTGCCACCGCACGCCACCATTCCGGGAATTGCTCTTCTGGTGGCTCCTCCAGGAGACCATGAGAGTGGGAATGTGCCCCCGGATCCGCACAGGGAGGACTGGGTCAGGCTGCGCTCCAGATGGGCAGCGGAAGGCACTGGGAGTGGGGGCTATGCCCTCCCGCCACTCGCCCAGCCAGGGCAGGGAGGCACAGGATGGCGCTGCGTTGCCTCAAGCAAGTGCTGCATGGCAGCAGAAGCTGCGTCAGCCTCCCCATGCTGCAGCTTGGCCCTGCCCCACCCCGGCTGGGTGAGCAGCAGCAGGGCATGAGGATGGGTGCATGCACCCAGATCAGGGTGGAGCCGACAGCAGGGCCTATGGGGAATTTTAGGGTGGCAGCTGCCCCCACATAGCTTCCGCTCCACTACCCTCAGTAGGGCAGGTGGAGCCAGGGCTGCACTCTGGGCGGCAGCTGAGGCTAGCCAACCAGAGTGCAGCCCTGGCTCGACCCAACTCATGAGCACAGTCTGGTGGCTGAGGCTAGCCTCCCGGAGTGAAGCCCAGCCCAGCCCGCCCTGCACAGATCTGGTGGCATATGCCTGTTTCCATGCCCTCCTGGACCAGTGGCAAGAGCCCCTAGAGGAGCCACCAGAAAAGCAGCTCCTGGACTGATGGGTCGCAGCAGCATGCAGTGGTGGAAGTGCCCCTCCCCAAGTCCTGCACCCACCCACCCCCCGCCCCGACTGGGCAGCTTATCCCAGCCCCAGCCCCAATCCCTCCCTCATTGTGGGGAGCATTGGTTTTTCCTCCCCTATGACCCTTCCGTCCCTCCTCCGCCTGCCACAACAGTTACCAGCTGGAAGCAGCTGTGTCCAGCGTCACTGAGGACTACTGCCTGTATAGTCTATGGCCGAAACTCCAAATCGATTTGAACCTTTTAAAAGGTCTCCTGATTCAATTCAGATTTGGAGATTTGGCTGCTGAATCAGGCCAAATCTCCTCTGAATTGAATCGGCTACAGAAGCTTCGCACATCCCTAATTAGGTACCACAGCGCATGCTTCAAACTGTACATACCATATCCCAATATCCATATCCTCACTGCCAATGCCAGTCTTACTTGCTTCTGGACCACTGCTCCATGTTAGAATAAACAAAAGAGCTTTCAAAATCTGCCTTTCTATTGAACTCCAGCCTTTTCAGTTCAAACATATGGGCATTAATCAATTATTGCAGGCAACCTCAAGTTTATTTTTCACCACAGGCCATGCTTCCCTCCTATTCTGGAGAAGGCAAACCAGCCCAGTAATTCCACATTAAGGGAAAATTCCTTCCTGATTCCATGTAGGTGGTTAGCCATAGTTCAGATCAGCACAACACAGGAGCCAGGACAACCCTACAGGACTGAAATTTTCCTACAGGGTATACCATGGCTTTTGCTGAATTCTGGGTCCGAATCAGACTTCCAATTGGAAAGGCCAGAGGAAAGAAGGATGAATATAGCCAAAGACAAGACTCTTTTGCAAAGCTGGGGATGCTCTAAGATCTACACTTATTCTTTTCATAATCCCTTCTACCAAACAAAGGCAAAACAGGCTCTGTTTCCCTAGGGTTCCTAAACAGAGAAGCTTCCTTCCTTTTGCACTTGTAAACCAGCAACAACTGTGGGTTCAGCTCTCCTGAGTTAACTGCATTGTTTCTAAGGGCTCCTCTACACATGCAGATAAAGGGATCTAATGAGCAATGGGATCCAATGCATGATCCACCTAATCATGCCTCCTGCCATGCCATACAGGGGGAGCGCAGAATCATCATCTGGGGCACCCCCTCAACCAGTTCCCACAGCTGCAAGCCTTGCAACAGACAGGGCCTGCAGGACTCATAGCAGGGGCAATCCAGGGAATGCTGTTGCCTCTACAAGCCTTAGCAGTTGTGGGGCTTACCGCGGGGGCTATGGGGCTCAGAGTGGGCAATGAGGAGAACAGTGTCACCACTGTGAGCATTGTGAGGTGCGGGGCTCGCAGCAGTGACAGTGTTCTCAAACCTCACAATTGCAAGCCCTGCAGCTGATGGGGTTCACAACAGCAGCTGCATTCCTGGCACTGCACCTGCTGTGAGCCCTGCAGCTGATGATGAGCCTCACAGAGCAAGGGGAGCATTTACCCCAATGTAACCCCTGCAGCTGACAAGGCTCACAGTGTGGGGCTGTGCCAGGAACACTGCCACCCCTGCAAGACTTGTCAGCCGCTGGGCTGGCAGCAAGTAGTGCAGCCCTGTGACTTTGAGGCCCTCAGCTGATGGGGCTCCCAGCACAAGGAAGCACTTGGCCACATGATGAATTAATGCCATGATTAGAACAAGCTACAAAGTTATTACACATTTTTTGTCAAATAACTTTGTAGTTTTTGCTCATTTTGTCATGCCAGTTATTGGTTGAATGTGTAAGTGGGTAACAACTTAAAGCATGATGAAACAATCGTGCTTTACATACAACATGTAGAAAGGGCCTAAGTAAGACCAGAAACAGACATTACATTTGTGCCAGAAGAAAAGTTGTCAGGGAACTCGGTGAGGACCCCACAAAGGAAAGTTCCTTCCCCCTTCCTGCCAATCAGCTGATTGCTGAGGAGGGAGATGAGATGGGCAGCATTCTCCTCCAACAGGAACCATCCCAGAACAATCAGCTGATTGGCTCAGTTGGGGGGGGGGGGGTGGTACATTCTCCTGCAAGAGCCTGAGGAGAGTTGTGACCAGGAAGGATAACACTCAGCCACTCTTCAGATGTCCCAGAGGAGTTGGAGCGGGTATCGGGCAGCTGCACCATTGGCAGCTACCCTCCCAAGGCTTCAGGAGATCTGCCAAATGTGTGGGAAAGCACTCCAGTCCTGCTCCTCTGAGTCCACCTAGATGAGTGTAAGAAGGAGGAAGATGGCTGGGCTTTGATAGCAAGGCTTCCGGGGCTCAGGAAACCTTGATACCATGGGAGAATGGTCCCCCACCACCTCACACTCCTGCCTCCACTTCCACCTGGAAGGTTGTATGGAGTGGGGACTATCATCCTGCAGAGGGAACCAGGAGGGTTCCCACTAGGGGAATATGGCCCTTCATCCTGCCAGACAGCTGATGGCATGGCCCCTCATCCTGCCAGGAGATGAAGCTCCCCCCACCCCCGGGTTGTCTGTGGCAGCCATTGCTTTTCAGCAGCTACCAACTGCCAATTGATAGCACAGGCAGGTAAAGGAGAAGAAAGGACAAGGTGTCAAGTAACAGCCTCCCCTAGAGGGTGGCCCAGGGAGCAGCCCTCTAGTGCCCCCCGGCTAGAAAGCTTGATAGTGTAGTTCTCCAGCCAAAGACCGCAACACACGTTGCTCCAGCTGACTGACCATTTTTCTAGTGGTAATAATATCAGAGTTATTTTTACTGGTAGAAGAGAACCCCTGCCTTTGGCATAAGTTGCGACTACACCAGTGCTTTGGACACCTACACTTGTCCTACCTAGACAGTAGGTATGTCTACACAAGACACTTTACAGTGCAGCAGACTACCCACTGCACAGTAAAATGTCACCATGTACATGTGTGCACGTTTACTACACACTAAATTAGTCTACTGTGCAGTAACACTCGTGTAAATGCTGACCAGGAGCAAATCCTGGTCAACCTAGGCAGCAGGGGGCTACAAGGGACAGAGAGCTCTCTGTCCCCAGTCCTGGTGTTGCTCAGCTCCCCACAGAAGCTGGGAGCCAATTACTGTTTGGACTGGGGAGCTCTCTGCCCTGGGCCCCAGCATGGAGCTGCTAGCCCCTACATGTCCCCTGGGCCAGCTCCAGGGAACAGGCAACGGGCTAGGAATTTAGCCATTGCCTGTCCCCCAGAGCAACTCCACACAGTGCAAAGCTGGCTATTCCAGGGAGCAGGCAGGGGCTAAGAATCCAGCCAACACTCACTGCCTAGAGCAGCTAGCTCTATCCAAGCAGGGCAGCTGCCAGTGAGCCGCATACCTCCCTGGCCCAGCAGAAGGCTTGCCAGCAGCTACCCTACACCTGGGACAGTTCTCAGCAACCCCCTTGGCAGGCAGCTTGCTGGCAGCCGTGTGTCCTAATGGACATGGGGCCAGGAGAGCTCTGCCTGCTGCAAAGGCACCTCTCTCCTCGCCTCTGAACATCAGGTCCCCTCCTTATGTGTACAGGGCCAGAAGACAGCTGCCCCTGCAGCTAGCAGACTTCTCCTGGCCCCGTGCCCATTGGAACCTGCCTCGTGTTCTTTGCCACACCCTGGGCTAGAACCAAGGGGAGCCTGGAGCATTTGCAGTGACTATAATTGCTTTGATTGCTTATGTTGTTATTTTTCTTTTTATATAATAAAATATTTAACCATTAAGATAAAGTTAATTTTGTTATGATTTACTTTTATAATAATTTGATCAGTCATTATTAGTGTTTTGGAATTAACCATCTATTTTAAATTTCTTATTGCTTAGCATAAATATATTGGACATACTGGTCTCATGATTTTAGATATATTTGACCTATTGGTCTTGTGATTTTGGAACCTAAATTTAATATACATAAAATGCTTATGCAAGGTTTATAGCATGCCTGGCATATGTGGAAAGAGGTAATGAAAGAGTGAATGAAGTATGTATGTGACAATGTGAAGGAAGACTGTCCTCTTGCAGCAAGTGAAAATAGCCTTCTGTGGTTTAATGGTTAATGGCTGCAGTGACTTTGAGTCAGCAGTTAAGGATTACCAAATATTAAATCATGCTTCATCCTGATGGCTGAAGACTGCAAGCAATTATCCCCTGAAGATTGCACACCACAAAGCCAGAAGATCGTGTCCTACCGATCCCAACCTGCCAACAGGACAAGAGGATGACCTTCATGTCTGACTTAGCTGAATCCATAGGCCTGTATGGACAGCTATCACTATAAAGAATTAATACAAAGACAAGGCTTTGGGTCTCTTCCACCTGCAAGAAGGAGTTTTGGGTGCATCCAACAAGACCAACAAGACCTGACTCCATAACTCTGGTCAGTTTGGCCAGCTATCTGAGCAACTTTAGAACTTGGTAACACCTTAACCTTTGCAGGACTGTCTAGCTATCTGTGTGTGTGCCTGTCTCTTCTGAATCAATCAATCAATATGCATGGGAATGAGTGAAGCAAATAATCTTACTGTTCTTTATTCTTTTAATGTTGCATGTTTTATGTTCCAATAAATGCGGTGTTGTGCTTTATCTCCTGATAAAAAATTCCGGCTTGTTTTTAATTCACACTGTACGCCCTGTGCACACAACAAGAGGGACCTCTGGGGACTGCAGCAGCAGCAATTCTGTTGCTCGAAGCCTGGCCAGCGGCTGCAACGTGGCTCCAGGTGGCCTGGCTCTGCTTTTGAGTGGCATGCACAACCTGTGCATGTGCTGCTCCGCTTTCTTTTTCCGCGGATTTTTTTGACCCCCTGGATAGAGGGGTCAAAACAAACAAACAAACAAAAAAAAACCCTCAGAAAAAGAAGCCAGAGCAGCACATGCAAGGGCAGCACTCCTTTTCAGCATGGAGAACATCTAAATGTGTGGTATGTGGCACCGCAGATGTGTTCACAGTGATACATACTGCATGACCACACTCGTCTGGATGCAGCCACGTAGACATGCTCCCAGGAAGACTTATTGCACAGTATACCTATTGCGAATTAATAGCACAAGTACGCTCTCCCAGTAGTATTTAAACCTGAACCTTGCAGAATTACTACCATAAGCCTTAACTATTTGAACTAAAGAACTAAGACACCTAGCTGGAAGCCACAGTTGCAGAACACAAAAATTTGCAATTCCTCAGTAGAGGCTCCATGTCCACACAAACCACTTTTTGAACCATTTCAGCTCATCTCCACAGCCACATCAGGACTTGGCCTAGGTGGTTTCAATTGCATTCTATTCAATTGTGTTTTAGTAACAAATTCTATACACAGTGTTTTAGTAACAAAAAATACTGGGAGATTTCAGAAATCTGCCACCATAGGCCGGGACCGTGCTGAGAACACTTTGAAGGATGGTTTATCAATGGATGTGCAGAGGGATCTGTATTATTTGTCATTTTGGTCAGAAGCTTCAAGTAAGCCAGCACTTAGCCCTGCTGAAAGCTACCCTAATCCGGACAGAATTTAACATGCATGCAAATTGTGTCTGTATACATAATGATAAAAAAATATTCATTTGAAAAATAATTTATTTCAAAGAAGTTCCAAAAATCTGAACTTGTTTGAAAAATACTGCACAGAAAGTTACAAGAGGAATAACTCAAACCAAAACGAGGCTGACCAATTATTTTCCCATCTTCAGTAAGTAAACCAGATCTCACTTTTTTTCAAGCTAATTGTCAGGAAAGTTAAGAATTATTTTTACTGAGATTATAAAAAAATATACATTTGAAAAATTATACTGAGTATATCTGGCATTTCCAACCCAATGCAATACTCGTCAGTGTTAAAAAAATATCAAGGTATTTGCAACCTTGAGAGATTGGTATAGTCAATCTATTTAAGGAAACTAGATCATTCCCCTGAAGCAGTTATGCCAATCTTAAATCATTTATTTTGAAAACTCACTTGAGTTCTTGGCAATGATGGGAGGGGGAGAGTAAAAGAGTATGCCTTATGCACTTCCGCGCACATATTTCTGGCTACGTGCGCCCTTTGAGTCACACTAATCTCTTACAAGGGCAACTCCTAGCACACAAGGCTCGAGGTTAGTAAAGAAGTTTAGAAGTCTGGCAGTGCTCAATAACATTGTTTTCATAGCATAGTAGAGCTATGGCCCACAGACAATTTTTACATCTGTAAATCTATTAAAAACGCATGTCTGCTCCAGAGACAGGCTAGTATTTTTATGAATGGAAAAAACAAGAAAGCAAACTTTCTCAAATAAAAACACAGAAGGGGAAAATATCAGCATGTAACTATCAACATGTTACAATAACTATGTTTTATTAGCTACCTCTACAGAGTAAAGCATGAAAGCAACAAGCAGAACTTGCTTACCTTTCAACAAACATTATAACCATGTCTTCTTGATCAGCATAGCTTTCTATTCCTTCTTTCAGCAATCTTACTTTCTGGCCTCCTCCAATTGAGTAAGCTAACTCTCCCCCTTTCCACTCTTCACCTTTACCAAGTACCTAGAAATAGGAAGAGAGAACATTTTTACCTAAACATAAAAGTCAACAGGTATTTTTAATAGATTAGAAACATGTGTCAAGGCAAAGGCAAGAAACAGAAGTACAAGGCAAGGAACCAAGGCAAGAAACAAAGTAAAAGCCAACATTTCAAGCACCAAATCTACCATGTCTTAAACAATATTAATCTCAATGACATCATTTCATAAATATGAAAAAAACATTTTGTAACCTCAAAGGAACCCAGCAATTACTTTTTACCATAGTTGGTTATTCACCTCTCTCACTTAAAAGAAAAAAGACAAGGAAGAAAAAATGTTGTTTATCAAATTCTTCTAATTAAAAAAATAACAATGTAACTTTTAAACACTACAGCACTTTGGAAAGAGGGACAAAAGTGCACAGGGAAGCTAGTGTTGAATTCTTTTTGATGTCTCAAACTACTTCCCCAAGTTAGAGAGAATAGACTCAGAAATCTGTGACTAGCTATTAAATTGGCTAAATAAAACCCCACCATTGTCAAGTACTGTGGAAAATCACAACCACAACAAAACATCCAAATCTTTGTAATGCATAAAGTTTATTACAAAGCCATTATTTTCCATTAACTTCACAGTTTCAGATGGATAATAAACTATATAGTGACAATACCACCATCAACTAAAATGTACTGTCAGTAGAGGTCAGTTTCCAAGGATATTATTTTTTCTGTTGGGACAGGCTCACAAGGTGAGCATATCAAAACCTAATGACATTCAACATGGACCAATGCAGGGTGCTCCACTTCGGGAGAAAAAACAGACATCATACTTAAAGGCTCAGCAATGCTACACTCACTAGCACCACGACCGAAAGAGACTTTGGGGTCATGACTGACCACAAGATGAACATGAGCAACCAACACGATGCTGCAGCCGGCAAAGCAAATAAAACTCTGGCTTGCATCTACCAATGTGTCTGAAGCAAGACCCAAGAGGTTATCCTCCTGCTTTACTCAGCCTTGGTGAGGCTGCAGCTGGAGTACTGCATCCAATTCTGGGCTCCACGCTTTAGAAAAGATGTGGAGAAGCTTCAGAGTCCAAAGAAGCGGTACATGCATGATTAGAGGTCAAGAGAAGTCAAGAGAACAGGCCTTATGAGAAGAGGCTGAGAGGCACAGGACTCTCTAGCCTGGAGAAGCAAAGGCTCAGGGGTGACTTGGTAGCAGCCTGTAAGTATATAAGGGGCGTGCATCAGAATCTGGAGAACATCTGTTCACCAGGGCACTCCAAGGGAAGATGAGGTCTAACAGTCATAAACTGCTAGAAGACTGTTTTAGGCTGGACATAAGGAAAAACTTCTTTACTATCCAAATCTCCAGACTATGGACTAGACTTCCACCAGAAGTGGTGCAAGCACCTACTCTGGATATCATTAAGAAATACTTGGATGCTTATCTTGCTGGGGTGATCTGACCCCAGCTGACGTCCTGCCCCTTGGGCAGGGGGCTGGACACAATGATCTCACCAGGTCTCTTCCAGCCCTAATATCTATGAAATCTATGAAAGATGATTCCCTCTCCACCTACTATTTCAAAATGAGATGGTATAAGGAAACAAGGTGTGCTGTTTAAACTTTCATATAAAGAAGAAACCTTCAGGCCAACAGTAACTGGTTAGGTTTTTTTTCCTTACAGTTTCAACTGTGTGATAAGTTAAGCATATGCAAAGCTTTACAGCAGCTTATAAGCTTTGAATCCCTTGGTTTTGCCCTGAAAAGACTGATTTATAAGAAAAATTATCAAAAGTGGTAGAATCTTATTTTGCCTGAGGTTTGCATGAAGAGGACAACCTCTGTCATATGTGAAAAAAATAAAAATAAAGTGGACCAGTGAGAATGCTAGGAACATGAAAAGGATGGGGCAGAAGGTATTTATTGTCCACTCACCAGCCCTGCAACAATTCCCTGTGTAGCTAGATGCTTTATGCATAAAGCTAGATGCTTTATGTGCTTTATGACTCCCACATTAAGAATCTTCTTCCCCCCCTTCCTTATCTTCACCCCTCCCAGCAGCTTAAGCTACAAGAGACCTGCCAGCATAACTCCATTAAGTAATGCTGAGGGAAGGATAAGAGGCTCAAACATCACTTTGCTAAGCAGCAACTAAGGTATAACATAACCTGCATATGTCTGAAGAGTATAAGTGCCAAGGGAGAAGTGACAATGTTTACAATAAAAGGGTGAAACAAAAGATCCAAGATAAATAATAAATCTAGAACTAATGGAACTGAAATTGAGCTAGAAAAAATTCATAAACATCAAGGGGGAAAAAAAGGTCTTCCCAACAGTGAAATCTATGAACCTGTAGAATAATTTCAAAGGGCAGAGGAAGAAGTTTCATCATCTGGCACATCCAGAAGCAGACTAAACATAATGCTAGCAAATATACAATGGGAACAATTCCATACTGGCAAGGTTATGCACCAGATGACTGAATGGGTCTTTTCCACTGCTGAGAACTATAATTGTTTTACCTTATTGCAAGTTAGTCATCACACATGGTTCTGATGTTAAAGCTTATATAGTACAACTATTTCCAATAGTCAGTACTAACAATAGAATATACCCTTACCTTCACAGTATAGTTGAAGTGCTGTGCAGTCTGCATGAACCGGTGAAATCCATCAGTTTCTTTAGTTGCTACAGTAAAAACTAACAGTTTATCTGAGGGGAGAAAGAGAGAGATTTTTTAATCCATAGCTTGACAAAAACATATACTTTATAACTTTCATAAATTACAATGAATGGAATCATTAACAGGTCTTGGGTGCTGCATGTGCCTGATTTAGAAAGAAAAACAGTAATGTCCTACTTCAGGATTATGGCTTCAAATGAAGAACTAAGGGAATCCAATGACAGAATAGAGATTCTGTGTTCCTCCAAAAATCCCAACCAAATAATAGGAAAACAAATAAAATATCTGATGTAAAGCAAATAGTTTCTGATAAAAGAAACAGCCTAAGAGAATCCTGAGACAGGAAGGGATTCTTAAATAGAACAATACTTTACATTTTTGGTCTGAACTAATCCTATACCCATTACCACATGATGGCATGGCATCATAGAATTTTGTCCCTATTTTAACAGTCCCTTAAGTGTTGTTTCAGTCCCTAAAAAAGTAAGTGGAAAATGTGGGTATGTTGTCACCCTCCTTGTTTCACCTTTCCTTGGAAAGTTAATTTTATGGTTAAGATAACATTTTACAAAAAATTGATCCATTAATGGATTTCCAGGGACATAAACAGGGTGAAATACAAATCACACTTAATATGGAACAGGATCTGGCACTTAAGATCTTTTAGGTTAACATACTTTCAGGTTTAGAAATAAACTGCAGGAACTAAAGCCCAGTTGTTTGCTGTTGTGCTTGATTATCTTTGATAAAAAGCAAATCGGCAAAACTGTCCACTCAGTGACTGGATATTGTAAGACAAGCAATTGCATAGTTTGCATGTTTATAGCATACCAACATATGCAACCAGTTCTTTCGCCATACACTTCCTTTTGGCTGAGAAGTCATTACTTTGGTTGTGAACCCTGAGAAGCAGGCAAAGAAGCTTACAATTGACCTGACAGCTCTTAACCACTAATATTTTCTACCTTCTGTTAAATAAGGTCTACATTCTGATGCTTTAAGAGTAGCTACTCATCAGGGATCTGGTTTTCTGTCTAAAACTCTCAAATTCTCTGATAAAAATTCAAATTTACCTCAAAAAAACCCAAATCCACATTCCACAATTAAAATGAAACACCATTATATATAAGCTGAACACAATCTTTTACAGACATATTTATAATTTTAAAGCAATTTGGAAGCCAACCAGTGCCTTGATCATCATAATTAAATAAAATCTAAATACCTATCTATTTTGGTGTTTGATTTTGGGTGTGTTTTGGTTTTTTTTAAATAATAGAAAATCAGAGCTCCCCCTGTTCCCTTGACTCATGAGGATACAGGTCAGGCTGCGGTTATCATTCCCTCCCCCTGGCCCCCAGCTGCTTTGTGGTGGTGAGCATTCCTGATACATCAATGCCCTGCCCCTGCCCATGCCCCTCACTCCCAAGCCACAGCACCCCATATCCTATTGGTGCCCCTCACTCCCAAACCACAGCCCTCCATCCCCACCCCGCACTCCCAACCTGCAAGCCCCTAGCCCTGCTAGTGCCAGTCATCCCCAACCCATAGCTCACCCAGCCCTCAGCCCCCCACCCTGCCAGAGGGGAACCCTAGCTGCCAGGGCCATCTGACCAGGGCCAGGGCCCATAGCCTCCTCCCTACCCTAGCAGCACCAGAGCCCTGGCAGCTGCACATATCAGACAGCAGCTTCTGAAGCTGGAGCAGAGCTGAGCCCTCCCCAGAGCCAGAGCACAGCCCCCAGGGGCAGGGAAGGATTTAAGCTGCCCACTGTGAGGCTCCCCACCCTGCTGTCCTCCTCCCAGGGGGGTCTGTGACATAGCAGGCAGGATCCCCATAGGAGGACAGAGAGGCTCAGTGCTGCCACTGCTGCCAGGAGCCCCATACCAGCTGCACCCCCATGGTGAGCCACCCCCTGTCTGCCCAGCAGCAGCAACAGAGGCATGGAGTTCTGCCCCCCACCTCACCACTGCAGCTAGCACAGGGCTCTTGGCAGCAGTGGTGGCAGCACCAAGTCTCTCCTTCCTATCATGCCAGGTCCTGCCCACTGGGCCACAGAGGCTCTGGGATGAGGGTGGCAAGGCAGGGAACCCTGAACCCAAAACAGCCAGCCTGCATCAACCCCCACCCCACACATTTTTTTGGGGGGGGTCACATGCCCCCCATATCCCTCTCCCTGGAAATAAGTACAGTGGCAGGGAGCCAGGCCCCACTCCTCCCCACCCAGGCAAGCTGCCCAGGGCTCCCTCCTGCTCCTCAACCAGGTCCCATGGCTGTGCATTCCCACCCCAGCCCAGGGCCCCACCGTAGCTGGGCAGTGCCCCCAGCCCCCAACTCTGCCCCCCCATCCTGCCTCCAACATCCCATATCCCCCACCCCAGACTTACCTGGAGGCAGCTGGGGGAGCTACTCTCTATGCTGGCTGGCTACATTGCTAGCCACAGAATCATAGAAGTAGGGTCAGAAGGGACCTTGTAGATCTTCAGGTCCAACCCCCTGCCTGGGCAGAAAGAAAACTGGGCTCAAATGACCCCAGCCAGGTAGGCATCGAGCCGCCTCTTAAAGCCCCCCAGGGTAGGAGCCAGCACCACTTCCCTTGGAAATTGGTTCCAGATCCTAGCCGCCCTGTGAAGTAGTTCCTACGGATGTCTAATCTAAACCTTCTCTCCAACAACTTGTGGACGTTATTCCTTGTTATCCCGGGGGGCGCTGGGGGAAACAAGGTCTCCCCCAACCCCTTCTGGTCCCCCCTAGTGAGTTTGTAGACAGTCACCAGGTCCCCCCTCAGCCTTTTCTTGTGAAGGCTGAACAGGTTCAGGTCCCGCAGTCTCTCATTGTAGGGTCTGCCCTGCTGTCCCCGGATCATGCAGGTGGCCCGCCTCTGGACCCTCTCAATATTGTCCACATCCCTCTTGAAGTGGGATGCCCAGAACTGGACACAGTACTCCAGCTGTGGCCTGACCAGTGTTGCGTAGAGGGGGAGTGTGCACCCCCCACATCCTGCTCCCCCCAGTCCCAAGCAGTCCCTTGCAGGCTGGAACTCTGTTCTCTGCATAATCAGTTCTCTGAATTAATCTGCCAGCCTGCAAGGGGAAACCCACCATTTCCCACGTTTTTCTCCTTTAAAAGAAAAAAATCCGCATTTTTCCACAGTGAATAGAAAACTCCAGATGCTGGCTAATCATGCAGGATTCTCACTGCACATTAACCTTCCATCCAGACTAATCTGACTTCCAGAGCATGCCTCAGTTCTCCAACCTGGTCTGTATTCAAGCACAGACACTTTCTAAAAGAAAGCCCTCGAGAGAAATGAAATTAAAATTAATTATTTTTAATGGAAACTCTAGACTGTTGCACATGTTGCTTCACTTTCTCAAGAAATGGAACATATTCTTGTTCCACTTATTCTTGTCCCTTTAGGCTTATTTACATCTATTTTAAACTATGGAGATTCATCTCAAAGTCTAATAAGTTTGGTTTTTTTTTAAATCAGAAATGGGTGGTAGGTCCAACATTAGTCAAGATTTCTGCTACTGCTACTGCACAATGTATTTGCTCTGGTTGCTTACCTAGCTAGTCCCTTCTACCCCACACATAGGTACATGTCAGTGATGGGAATAAATCAATGTCTTAAAACTCAAACATTTGGGAATTGCTTTGGCTAAAAGAATTCATAGAAATCTACTATACTCCAAATGGTAACATTTCATTGAGATTAGTAAACAAACAATAACTGACTAAACCAAAATTTCTGGAGGTTAGAAAAGACAGTTATTCCTCCCTCCCATGGGCCTTGTGTATCAGTATTTTCTGGCTCTGATCCATAACAATATCAAAATAGTACAAGAAAGGTAGCTGATACATTCCCAGCCAAATGGGAAGCACTTGAAGTAACAAGAACAAATTTCAAGGTTTTTATCCCAATTGTTCATACTCATAAGGTATGTAAAAACACATATCCAAGCTTTAGAATGGAATTCTCTCATAGTTTTGTTCCTAGCATGTGCGAGTAGCCTTAGGTGGAACTTCCAGGAATCTAATAAAACTAGGCAATTGCCCGCC
>NW_005842299.1:1205519-1208707 GCF_000455745.1 Alligator sinensis | reverse complement strand
CCAGGCAATTTGCCGCCCAAAAGGGGTGGGGGGGGGGGGGGAAAGAGAGCAGGCAGGGACAGAGCCCTGGGGCCAGGTCTCCCCTCCCCCTTCCCTCCTGCTGCTTGGGGTGCGGGCCCACTCCCTGCCGCAGTGGCAGGGGGAATGGAGGAGCAGACCCAGGCCTGATGCAAGGGGGGACCAGACCCAAGGGTGGGGAGAAGCCAGGCCGCAGCGGCAGGGGAAGGCAGGGGGGAGCAGTGGGCCCGGGCCGACCCAGTGGGGGCAGGGCAACAGGAGGACAGGATCAGGGCTGATGTGGGGGGGGGTGGGATGGGTGGAGGAGGAGTGGACCCAAGCCCGATGAAGAGAGAAGGCTTGCTCCTCCCTTCCCCCTGAAGCTGCTGTGTTGGGCCAGGCCCGCTCCCCATCCACTGCCGTGGCAGGACAGCTTTTCCCCCTGGCTCACGGGATGGGCTGGGCCCACTTCCCACCCCCACTGTCGCAGCAGACTGGCTTTCCCCCGCAGTGTTGGGCCCGGGCCCACTCCCCTCCCCCAGTGTTACCTGCAGGGAGCAGGGCGGGGAGGGGCAAAGCCAGCCCTGCTGGCCTCGCCCCCTGCCCTTCCATACCCTCTGTTGCCACCACGTGCAGTGTGCTGGCCTTGCCCCCCTGCTCCATCCCTTCTGTCCCCACCATCATGGCAGTGGGCTGCTTTCTGTTAGAATGCTTCTTTGCACTCTGATTGGCTGTTTGTCAGCCAATCAGAGTTCAAATAAAGGCAGCCAGCCAGCCATAAGCTTTTATAATATTAGAATAATTCACATGGCTTCCAAATGTATCGGTTAATGCCACAGTAGGATTCCTGTATGATGCATTCCCAGAAGCAATGACTTACAATCAGACGCTAACTGTGTAGTAAGTGTTCAGGGTGACTAAAAATAGCTTGCCTTAAAGGTCATCCAGTCTAGAATATTTCTACAGGATTCACCAAGGAATGAAGAACACACACTCAATTTATCCTGGACAATGGCTAAACAGAATGGAAGACAAAAAAGAAATATTTTCTTTGTGAAACAAGAATAAGTTATGCACTACTTTGTTTTTAACTGCTGCATTTTCAAGTTAGAGCACACTGGAAAGTGTGATCATACTTGACTGTATTATGAAGCCAACTTAAACCCTTATTGAAAATTTCTGATGTGAACTGTAAAGAATTGGCTACAATTGCAGAATTTGGTTTGGGGTAGACCTATTTCATACCTACCCTTTCCTGTGAAACATCAGCCACAAGTATTTCCTAATCAGCACTAGACAAGTTGATGCAAGTGCCAAACCTTGGATGGATCAAATTAACTTCTACTCTTCCCCCTCCTATTTATATTTGACCTAGTGGCTCAGGAAAAAAGTTCAAATGTATGTTTTGACAAGCAGAAGTTGCTAGAAGTGCTGGTTAGGGTTATTACTTCTTGTTTAGGAATGCTTAGAGATGATCCATAAGTATTTTGGGGCACAAGCAGTCTGCACAGTTTACCTCATCCAAAAAGTTTATACAGTTCTATAATATTCCAATATGTATACTATTCTACACTCCCTTCCCATTCCCCCACCCCACACTTTCCTAAACTCATGAAGAATGGAAGAAAGCAAATGTGCCAAAAAGAATAATTTCAACTAGGGCTATGTAAAACGGAGACATGCAAGTAGCTATACAACACAGTTGATGCTGACCCTGGTCTACAAATGAACCGATAAAATGCATTTATAAGATGCTTAGTTTCACACCAAGCAGAGGCTATATTGATAAAGGTACTATTTACAATAAAGATATATTTATATTTTAGTACATTTGCCCTTGTTGAGCACTTTTTAAAATAGTATAGTCAAGCTATTGTTAAATACTGCATATAACCAGTCATAGTAGGTTATAAATGGTTAGGTACATGAATATAAATGAATGCTTTACCAGAGCAGTAGCAATTATAGCTACCATACTTAGAATTTAAATCTCTTTATAGAATAGTTATTCCTTGTTTCATTTGTTTTGTGTTACTTAGGCATCTGTTTTAAAAGAGCAGACAGAATATGACATCATACTGTCTACAAGGCATCTGGAAAAGCATTGCAAAAATTATGCAGTTACATTAGCAGATACTCACAGGATATTAAGTACCTAAAGCAGCTCCCTTTTTATCCAAATCAAAAAACTATTAGACAAAAATACTGATGTATTACATCTAGCTTCATATGCCTTGTTCTGATCTCACTTGAGTTATTTTCCTTGATGTCAGTAAAGTGATTATTTTTTTTGCAAGTAAGAAGCATTCTGTCTAAAAACATTACTATATACATGCAGCATTCCCTACCAACTTGTCCTTAACATTTTTCACTTTGAAAGTTAGTTACATTTCTGAGCAATTTTAAAAATACTTTACTCCTTTGGGTTTAAAATATCATAACGGGTTTAAAATATATATTAATCCTGCTACACAGCTAGCTTCCAACATCTTATCTGTATCTTAGAGCAAAACATTCTATAAAGATATAGATAAAATAAATTTACCATTTAAAAGAAACTTGAATGAACTATAACCTAATAATTTAGGAGGCAGCAAGTCCTTAAAAGGAATGGTTCCAATTTTTGTTATGTGGATATATGTAAGGAGCAATTTTGCTGAAGCTGAGAGAGTATAAAGTCAGATCAGAGCAAGGTCCAGTAAGTTTAATAAAGTTGCCTTTCAATTTCAGGATGTAAGGAGTGTGTGCATTGTGGGGGGCAAAAAGCATAGTGAAAGGGCCACAAGACGATGATCTCTGCCTAATTCCTAGCAGACCACTTCAGATCAGCCACACCTCACTATTCTAAGCCAACAAATCAAGGGCTAAGCGCTCTGTTTCGCCTCTGATACCTAGTGATAATCCATGCAAATTCAGGGGTAGACTGGCAAAACCATACAAGGAATGCTTCTGCAGCCAACATAGCAACATGGGTCCAATACACATCCTCCTTTTGGAGCTGAGCACAGTTGCAAGGAAGCTGGGCTGTGCGGTCTGCTACAGAGGAACAGGGTTGGCCCCGCCACTCTGCTCCCTAGCTGGAGCACTATCAGTGCTGTGGCTGGCTGAGAAAGAGGGGAGAAGGGGAAACCTGCTCAGGACTGCAGCCAGGGTCTGCCTGGCAGGGGTGCAGCAGCCCCTGCCAGGCACCC
>NW_005842299.1:1205156-1205509 GCF_000455745.1 Alligator sinensis | reverse complement strand
CCGCTTGAGTGGCAGGGGTGTGGCCAGATGCTGGCCCCAGGTTAGCAAGCCGTGGCAATATGGGGGGAGGGAGAGATTAAACCCTCTCCCTCCCCCACTTCACCTCAGGTTGTCAATCAGCTGGGGTCCCATACCTGTGGGAAAAGGGAAGGAGGAGGTTGAAACCCCTCTCCCTCCCTGGCCTTCACCTCAGTGCGCCAGCCAGGTGCCAGGGTCTGGCCACGCCCCCCTCCCCCACCACTCCAGCAAGTGGGGAAAAGCCCAGCAGAGGCTGCTTTCCCCTCTTCCCCTCCGGGGACACCTCAGCTGGGGACCGTGCAGGACAGGATTGGGGGTTTAAACCCCTCCCCAAT
>NW_005842299.1:1202255-1205055 GCF_000455745.1 Alligator sinensis | reverse complement strand
CAGCCACTACCAAAGGGAAAAGAGGGCTTGCTCTAGTCCCCCCCAGCTTCCAGCCTGAGCCACTGCAGGCATGTGGCTGTATTTCCAGAATCAAAAGAGAAAAACTATGCACTTGCTTCGCAGTTCAATTTCCAGTTTAGTTTAGACTAACAGGCCAGGGTGGGGGTTTAAACCCCTCCCCAATCATACTCAGCAGCCTGCCAGGGCCTGGCCACACCCCCCCCACCCCAGCTAAAGCAGGCAGGGGGAAAAGCTTGGAGGGCTTCTCTTCCAGCTTCCCTGCAGCCACTACCAAAGGGAAAAGAGGGCTTGCTCTAGTACCCCCCAGCTTCCAGCCTGAGCCACTGCAGGCATGTGGCTGTATTTCCAGAATCAAAAGAGAAAAACTATGCACTTGCTTCGCAGTTCAATTTCCAGTTTAGTTTAGACTAACCTGCAAAGATTTAATCTATTCAGCCTTGGATTTTTTGAATGTCTATACTTAGCCTCAGGGGGCAAGGGACCTGCATACTAGCACTGGGCAATCCTGTACTTTGGGAACATGCCTTTGTCAACACACACTACACTGACACTACCTTCACTTGTCAGACTGACAAGGATCAGGCCCAGTATTTACTCAGACTTAAGTACCATCTGAATTTATGTGAACAGAAAATATCCAATTTTATATTCCCTTGTGATATGGAGGCTGTGAAAAATAAAACTTCAACCCAAACTTTAATAAGTTGCAATCAAGGGGTCATTCTGACAGTTACACTCACAAAGCAGACTTACTTTCAATAAAATAATTTACTCCTGAGACAATAAAATAATTTACTAAGGAAACAGCTGAGAGAGTGTCAGCATTTGGCTGACAACCTCTCCAGTGACAAAAATATTTATTTTTAAATAAAAATTATCTTACTTTTTTTTTTTTTTTGCAAATATGGAAGCACTTTGAAAATACTAGGCTGTGAAAGCCATGGCTTTACCTTAGATATGTGTAATATACAAGATGTTAAATGAGTGTTTAGTAAATAAATAAGTTCCCCTCCATCATTGCCCTTCATGCTGTTATAGTTAAGGGTCTAACACCATACCAGAATATTTACTTTCAAGGGTGAGAACTATAATTCAGACCATTTGTTTTCAATAATATGACCAACAAGTTCCAAGCCAGGAAATAAAACAATTCCTTCATGTTTCAGCAACAATGTCCTCCACCTCAGTGTTTTGGCAAACAAATATGACAACAAATGTCTTGAGCAATGTACTCTCTCAAACTCTCATTTTTTTTTTTATTTATCCTGAATGAAAACACACATACTACTAGCCAATTGGTGCTACTGGGCACTTATATAATAGTTTTATAGTGGTCAAACTTATAGTGGTCAAAATATTATTCACTTCCATGTGGGAGCCAAGGTTCAGTTCTTAAATCCAGATCTTGCAGACATTGGCACAGACACACTGGAGTGATAGCATACTCTGCATGAAAAGAAAAGTATATGATCCATATACCCCCTTCAGACAGTAAGAAACACAAAATATGTTCAATTATGGGAATACATACCACCCAAAGAGTTCTGGTGACTGCATAAAACAATTTTAGGTTTCTGTTTGTGGATTACATCATTACCAGAACCTCTCAAAGGAATTACAGTACTATTGGTCTGTATCACCAGCCAGAGGGAACAAAAGTATGTAGGAAAGTATTCATTAAGAACGTCCAGTAAACATGTAAAATAGTACAGTGGAGGAGAGTGAATGGTTTAGAAATGTGCTTGATCAGGAAGAAGGGGCACAATCCTGAATATAAGCACTTGTTCGCCCACCAACGCAGCAAAACTTGGCTGAATCCATCCTTCAGTCTTAAGGTTCTGAAGACAGGCCGAGACCAGGGAGATGGCTTTGGCTGCATGGCACCAATGTAAGAAAACAAAGTATGTGAATACCAAGCCAGTAATACACACTATCTAGTATAGTGGTTCTCGAACTTCTTAGACTCAGGGCACTATTCGTTAGACACAAGGCACCCCTATGAAAATACCAGTTTTTAGCCATCTCTGTTGTGGTTTTTTGGACTATGGATAAATAATACAACAATTAGTCTATTGCAAAGAACTGAGAAAGAACACAACAGACCAAAAATGTTTTTGATATGATGGGTTCCTATTTGAAATTTCCTGGCTTATCTTGTGAATTACATGAAAGTGTTTGCACACCTACCACTGATAATGTTGTGCAGCACCCTGAGTCACTTTTAAAAGGATCTCATGGCACCAAAGCTTAGAATCACTCATTGGTGACGTGTAAAGAGTGCACCCCCGGTACATGTGCACCCCCTAAGATGGGTGGTGCAGCCTCTGAGATTGGCCACTGCTGCCGGCAGTCGTCACTCACCACCCCCATTCCCCCTCACCACTGGTGGTGCCTGCAGATGGTTGCCAATTGGCGCTCACACCCCACCCCCCCAGCCTTGCCACCGACACTGCCAGCAGCATCTGCATGTGGTCAATGATTGCCAATCGGTGATCGCCACCCTCCCCACTGTCACAACCCAAAGTTGTGGATTTTTTGATTGTGTGTGCTTCGGCACCGCTAAATTATGTTCCCGCCGAATTGCAGCTCTTTTGCACGATGGAGTGTTCCGTTGTTATAGAGAACCCGCGTGCAGAAAAGTGTTTCCCACCATTTTGTAGCCTTCTTTGCATTGTGCGTTTCTCTTGCATTTTAGTGATGCACGCTGCAAAGGAGTTCCCGCCATTTGTATTAAGATTTGAGCCACATTATTGGCCGGTCTTAATTTAGGCACACGTGG
>NW_005842299.1:1190668-1199954 GCF_000455745.1 Alligator sinensis | reverse complement strand
TGGCTTATGAGTTAGGTTTTCGTTATTTAGAAGAACAAGATGATGGATCCTCAACGGTTTCATCCAATTGAGTCATAGAGATTGTTTAAGTTTATTAGATAAGATTATTAATCTGTTTTATAAGTTTCTGTTTACAGATCCGGGATCCAGAGTGCGTGGCAAAGAGAAGCCCTGAGAGGGATAACAACATTGATAGAAGCGAGGACTTGACGTATGACTTTGCCGTGACGCCTACTGAAGCCCTGATCGTACAATTCTTCGTTTTGAATTTAGTTATGTGTATGTGTGTTCTATATAAGTTGTTGTTTGATTTGGTCTTTGGAGGACGAACTCCTTGTATTGACAGATGCTTAAGTAATGAACATGCGGTTTGATACAGTTCTGCCTTCAACAAGCGGGGATATCATAATCCGAGGATCTAATTATGTGTTTATATTGATTATTGTTTTAATTGTTATGTAACTCAATTCCAGGACAGCAAATTTTGTGTTTGTTTGTTTGTTTGTTTGTTTGCTCGTTGGACGACTCACAACAAGGTTCCTAAATAGAGTATATAGCATAATTTAGCTATGCTCTCAGCAAGGGGGGGATGTCACAACCCAAAGTTGTGGAGATTTGAGCCACATTATTGGCCGGTCTTAATTTAGGCACACGTGGCGGCTAGCTATTGGCTTGCTAGCCGTACAAAAGGCTTGGGTGGTTTCTGCCCAAGTTGGAGAGAAAGACGGAAAGAGAGACGTAGAGAGGGACGGAGAGACGGATCTCTAAGCGCTGTGGGTCCTTTCGAACCCAGCTCGTCTTTCTTAAGAAGGCGATAGAGGCTCCAATTGCCGAACCCCCGGAGCCTAGCAAACTCCGGGGCACCACTTACCGACGGCCTCTAGCCTCTCCCCGTCGCCGATCACAGTCCAGACGAATCCTTACCCTAGAACCCAGTTATCGAAACCACGGAGTCTGAACCACTCCGAGGATCCTGGGAACCGAGTTTGAGAGTCCTCCAACGAGGATTGAAGCGGAGCTGTACCTGGAAACTTTCCAGCCTGCACCGTGACCATCTCCAGTGTAAGTAAATAATCTTTTCAATCATTACGCCGCCGTGACTGATTCTAGCTCGAGCGTACTACTCCACCCTGCGACTTTTCTCCGGCCCCGCGTGCCCGGACTGCCAGCCACAGCCCGCGTGCACACAGACGGGCCCGGCTCGCACCCGGCGAGGACGGGACCGGGAGCCAACCCGCACACTCACCTCACTGCCATGGCTGCTCGTGGGAGCTCCCTGCTCGGCCTGCCTCCATCATCCACATTGCTGCAGCTGCCTGCAGAAAGCTCCCTGCTCACCGCCACCACCACCTGTGAGTGGTTGCTGTGTCCCCCCAGCCTCAGGAGGCACACGACATTCTTGCACCCTAAATCAGTGATTCCATGAAAGAGGACCCAAGTGAAAATTTAAATTCTTGCAATGGAGAAGCAAGGTTTATCTAGCCATCAGCATTGTGTATTAGGCACAGTAACTGCTTGTGCTTCTCCTGCATTGGAGGAACGTGCAGACATAAAAATATGTTTTCAATGTGAGTTTCCCTTTCTTTAGTTCTTAATTACTGTGGTTTTGAAAATTTGGATTGAATAAATCTCACTGACACCAGCAGCCCATAACGACCTTTACTATTCCTGACAAACTTTTCCAAACCAAACTGCATAAAAATGAAGACAGCTGTTAACAGTTGTTTCTCAAAACAGACAATTGTTCCTCTTGTTCACTTCCCAAATGGATGTGCATTTCTATGGACAGAATTTAATAAGAATCTTGACTCCACTATTATCCTTTCTACTTCCAGTCTCCTAAAGCCATAAAGGATGGAACAGAATAAGCCAGTAGCCAGCAATGAAAAGAAGAAAAGACTCACCCAAGCAATTTTTAATGCTGATCATCAGTATCAAGTGGCAATAAAGTAACTTGCAGAATTAAGAGCCTGCACTCACAACCTAATCTACTATGAACCTGAAAAGGAGGGGGCATAATAGTAGGCAGTTTTCCCAAATTTCTTCCACTG
The DNA here is from genome assembly GCF_000455745.1 of Alligator sinensis. Taxonomy (NCBI): domain Eukaryota; kingdom Metazoa; phylum Chordata; order Crocodylia; family Alligatoridae; genus Alligator; species Alligator sinensis. The sequence continues at coordinate 1,197,903 of NW_005842299.1, read as the reverse complement.
AACAGAGGCAATGCTTTTTGTACATAGAAAATTAGCTTATAAGACCTGAACAGTTCTCTCAATTCAGGTATCCACACATCCAGCATCTTCTATTGACTGATGCCTTCCAGCATAACACCAGCTTTACATGTACAGAATATGCAGTTTTATTGTTGTTGCTTTTGTAAGTATGCCAACTCAGGCATATTGCAATAAGTATAAATGATAATAGCAAGTTCTGTTCATACCCTTAAATCCAATTCATTTGGCACAGAGAGGAAGAGTGATTTTTAGACTTTGAAACAACTCAGTGGAATTCAAAACTCAGATTTCCCAAAGCTTTATGATATGAATAATAAAGATTTGAGGAGAAGAACAATTAATAGCCTTTGGTGATCTGTTATGTACATATGACTAACCCTGTGTAATGTGGATAACAGATGAATAATCTTTCTGGAACATACATTTTCCAGGATAAGATGCTCTACAGCATTTTCTGTACCAGGCAAAGTAATTAAAACCTACTGAATAGTACCTTTTGGAGGGAGAAGGGGTTTCCTCCTCATAAAACTACACACAGAAGAGCACTACTTACTCATTTGGGTATAGCTTCCAACTAATTAAAACATTTACAGACAATCTTTTAAGGAGCACCTAACAAGTAATATTTCCATCATAGTATAAAGACATTTAAGAAAACCAATATCCCCCAAGGCCCATAACAATATTGTATGTTGCCATGGTTTCAAGAAAAGAAAGCTCAGCATGAGAAAGGGCGCATGCCTGAATTAGCTTATTTTGGCTCTGCTAATGACAATTCTATTCTCTCTCCTTATATTGCACCACCAGACCACTGCAGTGTCATACGGGGAGGTCAGAGCGGCTCTTCTGGTTTCTTTCTATTCCATCCTTATCCAGACATTATATTCCTGTCTGTCTGGGAACTTACAACTCCTAAGAACAATCTGAAAGCCAGATTTCTAGTATAACATCACCTTACATTGCTTATCAATCATGCACTTAGCTTTGGCCTTTTGAAAGGAAAACCAAATCTGTTAATGCAAGAGCTGGAAAGTTTTCATTTTAATTTTGCCAATATACTGACAAGTGAGTAACTTGTAACAGTTGTTAATCTGAATCTCAAAACTTAATTCAAACAAAGTTTAAAACAAAAACCAGATTCCCTGAAAAGATGTTAAGCATCTGGAAAAGGGCACAGTTTACCACATTTATAAACATAGCTATAAATTAGATTGGTGCAGATCAATTTATTCAATGTTATCCAGTGACAGACACAGATCACAAGCACACTCTATAATAAACCGAATCCTGAATATATATTTCTACCCCTCTCAGTTAATGAGGTATTCTATGAACCAATTTTATAAAATAAAAAATAATGGCAAAGAAAATTTCTACTTAAATGAAGAGCTTGGCATACCTTATATTTCAGGTAGAAGAACAGAAGCATCTTCAAGTTTTTCCCAGGATTCTTGATAAACATAACTTGCCAAAACAGTATGCATTTATATGTTTATGTTTATATATGTTTTTATATTTATATTCTTTTGCCTTAATGAAGCATTAAAGCTTTATATTATATATACACTGTATATAATGTTTTGGGACATAAAGCTTTATATTATATACACTGTATCAAAACGTTATACTTTCAAGACCTTGTTGTTCCAAAGCCTTCCCTAGCCCCATTATGTCCCAAGTGTATCATAACATTTTGAAGAATATAATATAAAGCTTTATGTCCCAAAATGTTTAACCTGAAAGGCACAAGTTTGTATGCACACAGACTATCACTGCTTATACAAATTAGAATTTGTTTAAAGCATTAAAGCTTTCTCTGTTATACTTTCAAGACCTTGTTGTTCCAAAGCCTTCCCTAGCCCCATTATGTCCCAAGTGTATCCAGGAGAGACAGATAGTTTATAAATCACACTAATTTCAGCAAACAGTCTCTTGCAAGATTGGGCCCTAAGCTATTTAATCAGAACTGAGTGGGATATTTTAAAAATAAGTAAAAATAAATAAAAAAACCAAACACTGAGAATGAAGAAGCAGAAGAACAAAAAGACTTCAAGCAGAATCATTAAAATAATAGAAGATCTAAAATTAAGTTATAGATTAAATTATATTCTTAAATAGTTAATAGGTAATTCTAAAATCCCAGGCTGTGTTAATACTAGAATAGAATAGTATTTCATAAGCAAATATGTACCTTTGTACCAGAAATACAGCCAGAGTCAACGCTCAGTTTAGTTTAAGGGCTAAATTTTCAGAAGAGCACAACACCATGTGTTGACTTCTTCTGAAAGTCTGGCCCATGTGTCTTTGTTTTTAATCTACATAACTATCTTCATATTAATTACTCCTGTTTTACTTCATAATTGTTAGTAAACAAATTGTACTTCATCACTGTCAGTAAACAAATTAATATGTTAAACAACACACAGTATAGACTAGCATCTATATTGTTTTAAAACATTATAATTTAAAAAGTTGTTAATGCAACTCTGGACTATTACTTATTTATTTATTTAAAATATTTGTATCCTGCTTTTCTGCTTGCATTAAGCACCCAAAGTGTTTTAGGCTTAACAATATATATTTTTTAAATTGCATACTAGATAAATAGTTAACTATTTCAATCCAGCAGAGTGAGCTTTGACCTCTGGCCGATGGCAGAGGCCAGACTATACTTCCCTTTGGCTCTGCGGCCCCAAGGCTCCCTTTTGTTGCAGGAACTTGGTAGCTCAACTGAAATAGCAGATTTGCAAAACATGGAAAATTAAAATGTTGAGCTGCCAGATCTGGGGGAAAGAAGCAGCAGGATCCTTGCTTTCAAGATCACTGTCACTAGATATGCGATCCACCATGAGTAGTTGTTGAAGGCAGGCAAGCTTTTTATCAAGCTTTGTAGACAAAATGTGAAAAAAAGATCAAGAAAAAGCAGATGAGACATTAGCTCGAGCTATATTTGCAAGTGGTACACCTCTTTCCATAACTGAAAATCAATACTGGAAGGAACATTACACGTTAATTCACTATCATATAAGTTACCTTCACATTATCGCTTATTACATTCTCTTAAATAGAGAATATGACAGTTCAAACAATCGTTATTCAAAGGATTGGTCAAGCAGAATCACCGACTCTGATGTCACATGGATCGACTGATATACAGTAAAAACTGTTATCCGGCATATCCCAGGAATGGGGGATGCCGGATAACAAAATATGCCGGTTAATTAAGAGGCCCAAACAGGCATCCTTGCCTGATCAAGCAGCCGCTTCCTGTGCTGTGTCCAGGGCATTGCCACCCCTCCCGCGGGCCGCACGGGACATCGAGGTAGGCCCCATGCAGTCTGTTATGCCCCCAGGTCGTGGGGGCTTGGCAGCATAGGCTGCTTTGCCCCGGGCTGTGGGGGCTCAGAGAAACCGGAAGTGCCACTGTGGGCACTTCCAGTTTCGCTTTACCTTACAAGCCCGCATGCCAGTTAACAGAACATGCCGGCTTGTAAGGTGCCGGTTAACAGAACTTTTACTGTACAAGGAAATCCTTTATTGAACATTATGTTAGTAATACCTGAACAATATTCCTGAAAGCAATTGCTACCAAATCTTCTCATCGTACAGGTGAATACATAGCCAAATTACTGAGTAAAGAGATTGAAAGTGCAGGCCTCTCCAGGGTACAAGCCCTTGTAACCAATAGCGCAAGTAACATGAAAGCTACATGGCAAATATTAAAGGAAAAGTATCCTCATTTAATAGTATCTGCCTGTCTTGCTCATGGGTTCAATCTTCTGGCAAAGGACATAGTAAGTGTGAATACAAAGAAGACAATATTGGCAAAATGCAAAGTGATTGCAAAGGTACTCAACAATCATCTTGTTGGTAATCAGATTTTGAAAACATTACAGAAAGAGAAGCAGGGGAAGGAAAGTGCACTTTTATTGCCAGGAGAAACTAGTTGGGGCTTGGCTACAAAGTGTTTACATAGTTTGCTGCGCACAAAAAACTGTTTGCAGTGTCCTTCAATAGATGACACAGTATCCCAGATTATTCTCGTGAACATTCAGAAGCAGATTCTCGACAACGATGCGTTCTGGATTCGAGTTCAAGTAACATTCAATTTGCTACTACCAGTTTCAGTGACTATCAAGAAACCTGAAGGAGATACACCAAGCCTTTCAAATATTCCAGAGATATTCAGACAACTAATTGAAAATCTAACTGAGCTTTTGCCTTCTTCACCTCTATCCAAAAAAGTAGTAAAACAAATGTTTACTAAGAGATCTTAGTTTTGCTCTCATCCAGTTCATCTGGCAGCAGACCTTCTGGATCCTCAACACAGAGGACAACATTCATCAGAAGATGAATTATGTACTGCTCTCGATACAATTATGAAAGTAGCTAAGAATGTTGATGAAATAACCACGATGACAGACATTACTGAGTAGCATGCAAAAGAAAAACTTCGGAGCAAAGATATCATTTGGCAGGCAGAAGAGAATGCATCTCCTCTCACATGGTGGCAGGGATACTGTAACACCCGACTGCTGTCCAGGATTGCTCTAAGGACCCTAAGCAGTCCACCAACAGCAGCTTCTTGTAAACAGAACTGGAAGGCTTTCAGCTCAATCAAGACAAAAATGAAGAATAGACCAACAAATGAACGCACTGCTAAGCTTGTTTCTATTTCTCAAAATCTCTTGCTTCTGGAGAATCAGTCAGAAGCACAATTAGTGAAGATGATGCAGTACAATGATAAGTTGCCCTTGCCCATAGACTCATTGGTAAAAACATCCCTTAGCAAAAGAGACTGTGGTGGTTCATGTAGTTCTGAATCAGATTTGCCTCAATCTCATTCTGAAATGGAACTAATAATTATTGCAAGTGATTCTACAGATAGTGACAGAGAAACTGGAGGTGCTGCAATGGCCTCAGTGCAAAAGACTTAAACTCTGTTGAAGTAGATGAGTGGACAACCACAGCATATCATGCACAGTTCTTCAGGGGTGCTAAAATTAGTGTGTCAACAATTTTCAATGCCTTCATTTTTTTTCTTAAATTTAAACAAACAATGTAAAGGGAAGTATATGCTATTGTATATTGTCTTTATATTTTTACAAGTATTCCAATAAAATTTTCTTTCCACATAAAGCTTTGAATTTGTTTCAATATAACATTTAAACTACATTAAGTGTACTGTATTTATTTTTTTCCTAATCAAATATTTCAGTTCAAATACTTCTGGCTATTGGGAAACAAAATTACCCTGGGAGCACTCTTTTTAGTTTTGTTTACTAAAGGGCTGCTGCAGCTGCCACCCAGGCAGCCCTTGGTGCTGTGCAGCACCCTGCTGATGCTCACCCTTGTTCATCCTACAGCAGGGTGGACTGGATCTAAATCAAATCAAGTTAAATCATGTTCTAAATCACAATTTAAATCACCAGTCAGGAAGCCTCAATTTAATCATTGTTTTCTACAAAAAGTACATTCTTGTTGTTTGACATAACTTTCATTAAAATTCCCAAACCATCTCTTTTACAGCCTGGGAAGCGTGCTATGATAAGTCTTCCCTTCTACCATACAATTCATTCCCTCACTAGATCTCAAATCAATGGGAGGCTATACTCAGAAACTTATCCCTCAAAACTTCTGGAATATTCTGCTCAAAATGGTTCTCTTGGACAGGCTCAAAGCACTGACTTCAGTGGGAGGTGACATGTGCCCAGATATATTTTGTTTCATTAGGTAAAGAAAAACCTGATTAGCTTTTGTGTTAATTTAGAGCTCTTATTACAACAAAGTTTTAAATCTGTGTTACTGCAAGGGGTATCCACTAGCAGCTGGTGGACCAAGAAGTGAAATAAATCAGTTTTGCTCATGGTAACTATATGAATTCCAATATAAGAGTACTAATGAAAGCAGGGTTGCATTTTATTGTCTTAGTTTAGGAAATAGGTCAAAAACTGCTTAGTACTTCAGCATAAAAATGTCCAGAGGTATACAATAAATTGCACAGAAATGCCTTATGGTTTAGGTGGACAAGGGGTAGAATAACCAATTATTTTCAATGCATCTTTTTTTTTCCAACATTTGTTAGATTTAAACAACTAGTAGATGCAGCCAAAAGTGGATTCAGGATTCTACAAAGAAAGCTGCAGGAGCAGCATTCAACACTGCAGAGGTGGCTGTATTGCTCACTCCCAAACTCCTCTCCCCTCTTACTGAGGAGGGCAGGTGGCAATACAGGAGCAGCAGTCAGTGATTTTAAGGTAAGGATTCCCTGCCACCCTTCCCCTCACTGCTCAGAAGCACATTCCTACCCTTCCCCTTTCCTACCTGCCACCGCCAGTGTCCTAAGGAGAATCTCTTGCCCTGCCCTAGCTGGGCTGCACAGGGGCTTGATTCAGCCCAGGACAAGCAACATTAAGGTTCCCCCTCCCTGCCAGTCCCCTCAGGTGTTCCCTGCCAACCTGGGAGCAAGCACAAAGGGAGGGAACCTGCCTTCCTGCCACCATGTTGGGCTGAGCCCAGCCCTGGTACAGCCCAGCTGGAGCAGGGCAAGTGCTCCCCCTGCCCCAGGAACAGCGGAGAGAGGAGCAGGTAGGGGAGAGAGGAAGGAGAGGAAGAGAGAGGTTGTGCTTCAGAGCACAGAGAAAGCAGGGGGATACTTACCTTCTTCAGGGACAAAGTCCCCAGCTGCTGCTCCTGCCATGTGGTCAGAAAGTGGGGTACAGCACTTCAACCCCTCTGGATCTGCCCTTGGGAGTAGTTAGGGTAATGCAAAACATTACTGAATTAGAACCGACGCAGCCATGATATGAAGGGAATACAAAGATATTCATGGCACACTATCATTATTGGAGTATAAACAAGGCAGATTATTTTGTGACGATTCAAATGTACAAGACTTGTTCTTTCTATAATATGGTTATCACTAACATGGTTTGGATGTTCAAATACTAGAGACCATAAAAGTTGAAGGTGAGAAAAAAAAAAAAAAAAAAAAAATCACATTTTGGGATAAATAACCCGTTTTAGGGGCGTTTGTCATATCAGTTCACCAAATTATAGAGTGAATACAGGTTTCATATAATATCCAAACTCCAGACAATCCTCTAAAAGTCACCATCTGTGACTATCACATCTGTACTTTTAAAATTACATTCCAATATTAAATAACACTATGCTAATATCTAAAAATACTCCTATGCAGATAGTTTCAAGAC
>NW_005842299.1:1189693-1190637 GCF_000455745.1 Alligator sinensis | reverse complement strand
CATCCCTGCTACAGAAACGTGATCAAACAAGACAATTTTGTGCTGGAGAGAAAGTCACTGGTTAAACAGAAACGGAAAACTGCTCTTTTTTAATCTGTTAAATTCCTTATCTCTTTGAAACATAATACTGGTTCATTTTTTATACACACGTAAAAAAAATTCAAATAAAGTATAAATTGTCTTTGAAATGTCCTTACTTATTCTTCATGTAAAATAATCAATTTGAGCACAAGTAAGGTAGACTTTTCAAAAAAATAACTAGAAGGGTTATTTTTTTTGTGTGACATATAAACTAATGTAGTACCACCTATGATTACATATATTTTATAGCACTAGTCACGGCACAAATTGGTTTCTCAGTTTCAGGAATCTGGCTACTTTTTGTTTTTAAGCAAGCAATTAAATTTAGAAGTGGAAAAAACGAATTAAGACAATCCATTTCTAAATACATTAATGCAAAAAAATACCAGATATAAGAAATAATCAGTTTAAACCCTGATCCTGAACTGTCTCAGAGAAGCCCCATCAGCTTCACATGAGCAGCATGTAAACCAAAGTACATGTGCATAGCAGTTTACTGGATCAAGACCTTGGTGCTAAATACCACAATTCTGGCACTTCCACATTCATGGAGTAGAACGTTATTTTGTGACTAGTTCAGTTAACATGCTTTACATTAATGTCTCTGGACCAAATTTTTGGCATTGTCTGATTCTGAACATGGCCTTAGATTGCAAATAACTATATTGATTATAATGACACTAGTTTCACCCTAAAATTGTGTGATGCAATGAAGTGACAAGGGGTCTAATCTGTTATATAGTTTATAATTTTCAGCTAACTGCATAAGCCACCCTCCACCCTCACTTTGCTATGCAAACTGTATGCTGTGAACACTTTGCAAGTGTCAAAAACATTGCGTAAAGCCTTTCAGTGGTAATTCA
>NW_005842299.1:1185910-1189662 GCF_000455745.1 Alligator sinensis | reverse complement strand
GAGTAACAAGAAATACAAAGAAAGCAAAACCAATTTAGTTGCTCATGAAGCACAGCCTGAAAAAAGTTAATTTATTTACTGTTAATTTCCCTCCCACCCTCACACGCATTTCACCACTGAAAATCCACTATAATCAGTTATTCTGCAAGTGTATATCTTGTTTAAAGGCCAAAGCCTGCAAACACTTGGGTAAATAAATCCTTATAACATAGGAGAGGTGTCTGTATTGATTTTATTTAAGCTACGTATGTAAATAAATACTTGCTGGGCAGCCCTGTGCTTGAGATGTCAGAATGGGATGCATGAAACCCAAATTCAATTTCATGCTCTGCCAAATTGCCAGCACAACCTTGGGAATACCATTTAGCGGTTTTTTTTTCCCCCCTCAGTTTCTTGTCTGTGTAATGTGAATGATAGCACCTCTATACCTTGTGTGGGTGTTGGGAGAATAAATACACTCAAGATATTGAAGTGCTCAAATACTATAATAAATAGGCCCATATAAGCACCTAAGACAGATTTAATGCTGAATTTACTCATTGCCAGGCACAGAATTTCCTAGTGGGAATAGTCTCATAAAAGTCAATAGAAGAACTTGGGGTAGCACATATGTCTGGAAGTAAGCATCTGCAGGAACAAGTGCTAAACTTGTCAGTTTGTCCTTGCATTGGTGGGTTTGTCCCAGTTTTGGTGCAAGGAAAAGCAGATGCAACTTGTGATTTCCCTGTGTCAGTTCAGACCACAGTGTATGCCAATGACTATCCTACTTTTATCTGTTGCAATGACTCTTACAGGGCATTTCATATTTCAAAAATCACTGAGGTAGAACAACACTGTAGCAATGATCCCTCCCACCTTACTCTTCTGGTTTACTCACAATTTGCCTCCTATAATGATACCAGCAAGGAGGAAAGGGAAATTACACTCAATGGCATCTTTGCAACAATGTAGGAAAAGCATTGTAGGGCAATACTAAATTAGGCCCCTTGTTTGCCTGTAAAGTACGCCATATGCCCCATATGGTATGAGAATAACAGTAAGAGTGGAATATGATTTAATAAAAGGTATGAGCTAATCTAAACTCTGTGAACAGTCTGTTCAAAGATGAGATGAGCAAAGCACATTTAAAATTAAATTTAAATAATTAGTAGAGAAACCCTTGCAGCCATTCACCTCATATGGGAGGGCTAAGACTGTAAACTGCATTCCACCCTCTAAATGCCAATCTGTGAAGACATTTGGGAAGGTCAAATCTTGCACAAAAAAATATAAGGCCAGCCTTATATGTTAGTTCCCCTGAGGAGGTGCACTAACTTAGGCTGAGAACAGGTTAGCTCAATCTAGTGAATGTTTGCATACATTCAGAGCATGGCCCAAGAGCCTGGAAACCCCAGCCCTGAGGCTGTGCTCCCACCTACCTCTACAACCCTGATCAGGCTCTTTGTAGCTCTCTAACCACCCTCAGCGTTTACTCCCCGCCCCCACCACAGACCCACTAATTCTCCCTGCCTCTACCTCATCCCACAAACCTGCCTGTCCACCCTTAGTTACTTACACTAGGTCCCCATGCAGCTCCCAGCACCAACAGTTATCTGCACACATGGCTCCTGATCTACAATCACAGATCAAGTCTGTGTGATAGACTGGGTACAGCCAACATCTGCACATACCCTAAGAAATTCCAACCACAATTCTAGAAAAACAACTAAAATTGATACTCCAGTCCAATTCTACTACTTTTTAAATCACACAGAATAGTACTTTTACCCTCTATCACTTTTAATATAATGGGATTAAGTCACAGAGGGCCAGATAATAAAGCCTTTACTCATTCTGGAGAGCAATTAAGTGATACCAGGAACTACTTGTGTGAGCAGCTGCCATGGTGCCTTAAGTGGGAAGGCAATTGGTGTCTCTTCCTAAGGAAATAGTTTACAAAGATTAGAGCCAAGCTAGCTTTATTTTACCCCTTACATTCTCAGTTTAGTCAGCAAAACATGTATAATTTACCAAATATGGTGGAACTAGAAAAATTACAATTTCTTCAACAACCACAAAGCTGGACAAGTTAGATACAAGTTTGAATCGTATGAAATATTCTTAATTTCTCCAATTTGAACAATTAAGTAATATCTTTCTATTATTTTAGTTTTAGGAGGTTAGGGAAGGGCAATAGTCAACCCTAGTGAGTGTTGCAATTTCAGTTGTAATTACTGTGCAGTTTCATCAGGAAGAACCAGTCTTCCTTTTTGTAACCCATCACAAGCTTTTAGAATTCTATATTTAAGCGCCATTAACCTTTTCCAGTAAAAGTATGTAGGCAGATTCAAAAATAAAGTACAGTATATTTTGGGAGCCATTCTTCCACATCCCTGCAACAAGTAATATTTAACATTAGCGACCTATGATTTGAATATTTAATATGTTAATTGTATCCGTTATATATTATAAAAACACACATTCTACCAAGTACCAACAGTCTGGAAATTAAACCCAAGACTGATAAAGTGGAGGCAAAGCAAGGTCTACTCCTCCATAAGCAGTACTACATCCTTAAAAGAGCTCAATGAAATGATCCAATCAAACTCAGGGATATCACTTAAATGGTTAAAGCTAGAGGCTCCTGCTAACACAGCCAGCAGTGTCTAGTGCCAAGAAACAGAAAGCAGTTTCCAAGTTGGCATAAGCAGCTATGATTCAATACATTATTAAATGCAAAATGCATTTAATGTATTTAAATATGTTTTTAATTTTTTTTCATATTAAGGATTAGTTAACATAAAGGGTGGGGAAAAGTCTAATGTAATACTAGATTATTTATTAAATTATTGTACTACTGGCTAATCTTGATAGCCTACTATAAAACCCAGCCCAAAACTCTTATTCAAAACACTCCGTTAAAATAATTAAGGTATTTGTAACTGTTTGAAAAGGAGTCTTTACACAACTAGTCTTTAGAACAGAATTAAATCCAAGGGTTTGCTATAAAAACCTCATTGACACTGTTCTGGCTACAACATAAATAGAAGCTCAAGAATTAAAAAACTATTGCAATTTTCCAGGTTTCTGTACAGAACAGTTAGAATGGTAACAAATGCACACACCTCTGCCACACTTCAAAATCCAGGCAGTAGTCTACTGCTTAAAGAAAGGGCAAGAACCAACTATGTGCAAAACAGCTAAAGATGAGCAAGTTTCACCAGTCTAGAGAATCTGCTATACATCAGGGCAGATTTTATATTGTTAGCCAGGGTCCCAAAGGTACAACCTTGTCAAAGGAGGTGAGATTTACTAGCTCTATTCCTCAAAGAGAAGTTCCCTTTGGCAGGATCAGAGACACCTAAACCAGATATTAAAAATAAATGTATTACCTTGCTTGAGTGAGCCAAGACTTTAATCTAGCAGGGTAGGACTTTTCCAAACACAATTCACTTAGAGATACAGATTAGTTCAAAAGCTAAAGCAAGTTGCATGTCACAACATTAAATCTCAAAATATATGGCCAGTTTGAAATACACAGACACATTTTGACACATGTTTGGGCACCTCTCTGCGAACTGGATTGATGCAGACATTCTTTTACTGTTGTTTAACACACTAAGGATTGAATTTCTTGCTGCCGTCCAGCTCCTTGGACTAACATATTACAGGATGCAAAGCGAACAAGCCTGGGAGGGAAAAGGAGGGGTAGTCATGTCTCCAGTTCATTGTGCTATGAGAAAACTGCTAACAAGAAAATATTGGAATTAAGT
>NW_005842299.1:1184998-1185879 GCF_000455745.1 Alligator sinensis | reverse complement strand
AAGCTCATCAACACCTTGCATGGCTCTCGAGATATTCTTTTTTTAATTTCATTTCATTTATTTTTAAGGAAAATTTTTCATGTCTGAGGACAGCCAAATCAGTTCCAAATCTTTTGAATAGTTCAAAACCCTTACGTGGCCCTACAACTGGCAAGTATCCTCCACCCTAAACTTTTCAGCCTGTGGTTTCAGATGCCTGCCAAAAGGTTTGGAGGTAACTTATGTGCAGGCCCAAGCCCAGAGACTTGGGGTTCAGATGCCCCTGAGGTTTGCTTGCCCTCAGCTGTATGGCCGCAGGAGCAAGCTAGGGAGAAATCTCTCGTTTCCATAAAGTTGTCGGGTAGTCAAGATCCTCCCACTGGAAGGTGGCCAGTGGGAACCTAACTATGAGGCTCTCCTAGGGAGTCCTGTCCGCAAGCAGACAAGGGTGCACCCTCCACTACACAGTGCCATTTTTAACTGCACTGCTTTGGTCAGGGTATTTACCCTGCCAGGTAAGATATTCATGACTGAAAGAAAGAAAGATCACTTAATAGAAAAAGAGCAACTCTCTGCCCCGGGGGGGATGAGGCGAGTTAGTTTAGTCAGGGCATGTGTAGATTTCTGCAAGGCTGACGTTGCTGTTCACTAAATACATGATGACCCGCAGTCTACCCTAGCCCAACTTCATCTGTGAATGGTTCAAGTACGAATGTTCAGAGGAAGTTAGGAGCTGCACCATGGGCTATTCTGTTGCCTCCCCCCCCTTTGCAGCTCGGCCCCGAGTGCATGCTCCCCGGCGGGTCCTTCTGCCCTTCCCGGAGGCCCGGCGCCGCGGGGGGAGAAGAGCAGGGCGGGGAGTCGCGCCTCACCTGTGGGGATGGGCGGCGGCCCCGCCTCGG
>NW_005842299.1:1148144-1184532 GCF_000455745.1 Alligator sinensis | reverse complement strand
CTGCTGCAGCTGCCTTGGCCATGGGGGGGCGCTGCTCCCTCCCTCCCCGCCCTCGCTGCAGGGGCGTCCTGCCACGGGTTAGTGCTTCGACACGTCCAAGAACACAATGACACCAAATGGCTGCGTTGGCGTCCCTTGGCCCCACTGTCTTCCCCGAAACAGAAGCACTGGTGTAAGCACCCACCCATCCCTTCCCCCGCTTCTTTCATTGAGGGAAGACAAAAGGGAGCCCCTGGGATGGCTTTCGTTTTCGCCGCCTCAGCCCAGCTAAGGATGTCATCAAGAAGCACCAGCGATGTCAGCACTGCGTTGAGTTTGCCTCAGGTACCGATTTTGGCCCCGGCAAAGTAGTGCACAGCTGTCCTTGGTTCAAGGAAGAAAAACTGTGGTTTGCTCAGTCTGACACTTCCCTACGCAGTCAGATGAATTGCAGGACTACATTTTGTAATTTTAGGAACGCCCGAGGAAATTCTGAACATTAATTCTCCCTCTCATTAACTTTAAAGCACTTAAATGATAAATGCACTTTCATTTAAATAATGTTCGGCAAGTTAAGTCACATTTTTAACACAATTGGTGAAGAGAGGTAGAGGTGAAAATAAGAGAAGTTTATACACGTCTTTAGAAATGTTTTACAGTACATTTTTATCAATAGTTGGGGTGGAGGGGATTAAGACAATATTGCCAAGGTAGTATTTGCTGTACATAAAGGTGTTAATAACCAGATGGCATGCTACTGAAAGTGTCTTATGCTTTGGCCTCTTAATAGTCTAGAAACAAGATCTAATGGCCAGATCCCCAAAAGTACTTAGTGTGGAATGTAGGTATCTAGGTGTAAAACTGAGACCCTGAATACCTTCTGCTGGTATTCAGGCATCTCCTAGTAGCAAAGGCACCTAACCTTTACAGAAGATTTACTTTTGGCTTAAAGTTCCCTAGTCACCCATAGGTTCTGCTCATCTCTATTCCCAGAAATAGCTCAGTCTTGATAGGGCTGAGCAGTGTGGCCCTTATCACAACCTAATTTGGATCCAGAAGCCAGGCTTCCTTGGTGTAAGTCCCCTGAGGAGCTCTATCTAGTAGGCATTCTGTGACTATATTTTGCAGACGCCAACAGGATTGATCTCTACCCAAAACCCGGTGGAAGCCACCACTTTCTTTTAAAATATAGCCAGAACAGGTGCTGGCTCCAGGAGGCTAGCTGTAACAGCACTTGCCTAGGAAATGGGAGACCTCAGGGGATTCAAATGGGCCCCTTGGGGGAGTTGTCTAAGCTTCCTCTCCACCTCTCCTACTGATGCTGTGCCATTGCCCAGGAAAGAATTCAAGAGTGGGCAAGAGTAAGCATGACTTTGTAGGCTGCTTGCTTAGAGGGAGGAGGAGATCTAGGTTCCACTCCCTGATCTGAAGACTTTATGCATTTTACATTTAATAGTCATTGAATGAAATATGTAAACATGCCTTGGGGTAGGAATTAGATACAGTTTTTCAAAAGGGGTAAGTCAAGATGGAAAAGTGCTTAGAATTGAAATAGGAAAACAACAGAGTATTTCAAAGTCGTCTTCAACCAACTGAACCCAACCTCAACCCTAGATTTCATTGAAACATGAACCAGAACAACCTGGCATTAACCGTGGTCCAACAGAGATGTCACAGGTACGGAAGCTGGAGAGGGGCAAGAAAACAGCAAGAGACAATCAAATCATGGCAGAAAAGAAAAAAAGCACTTGATGCCACCATCCTAACAAAATGGGCAGGGCTGTTCAGTGAAGTTGGGAGGGAAAAATCCCTCTTGACCCATAGAAATATGGACAAAGATGTAGAGGCTCTCACCGACCAGACAACAGTGCTTCTCCATGGATGCTACTGTGATTAGGCTGCACTCTCTACTGTTCCTTGGCATCGTCATAGACTGCATGATAATAAGAAAGCAGTCAAGTAACACAAGTACCAGCATATCCTGGGCATGTGACAGACCCTTGGAAAGTTACAAATGACCTGGCAAAAAAAACAAAAGTCAGGAGTGCTCAGAATCCAATACCCTTGAAAACAAAACATCAAGCAGCAACTTCAAACTACAGGGGAAACATTTAAGACAACTGAACAATTTACCAACTTGAGCAAGTCCCTACTAGTCAATGGAGATCTCAAGAAGGAAATGACATCATAGCATTTACTAAACTCACCAGCATATGAAAATCAAAAAAAGAAGTGCAGCACCCGAGTAAAACAGAATTTTGAACTAAAACATACCGTCAGTACTAACATACAGCTATGAAAGCTGGAGATCTCCTGAAAAAGGAAACAGGAATCCATTTAAATCAGAAGAAACCATGTGCTGTGGACATCTGCATGCATGTATGCTGATTGGAGCATGAACTCTGGCTGCCAACATACAGACACTCATATGTAGGGGTCCGCCCAACTCAAGGAGGTGGCCAGCCAATTTCATGGGAAGGTTGCAGGGTCCGCCACTATTTTCAGGGGCTGATCACAGCAGGAACACGCCCCCCCCCCGCCTTCCACTTATTGGCCAAGAGGCCCTGTTGGCCTTCTTCTTCACCACTGATTGGTGATGGATAGCCCTCACAACATGGCCCCACTCCCACTGCCAATTGGTGGAGAGGGGCAGGGCTGCATGACAGGCAGCTCTCTCATTCAATCAGCAGCAAGTGGCAGGGACAGCAGCCATCTTGGGCTCCCCTTTGTGCCAGTAGCCCCCCTCCCTGCTGCCTCCCAGTGGGCTGCACAGCTGGGCTGTAGCACCATGAGGGCTGCTGGCTTCCTCGAGGGAGCCAGCATTTTATTTTCAGCAATTCTCCCTCCACTCCAAATTTCACCGGCATTGCCCGATTTTGCAATTTCTGCAAATTCCGCAAGGTTGCAATTTCAGTAGGTCCCTACTCATATGCAGTCCTTGGGTGGTAATCAACTGACATAAAGAAGAGAGGGCACTCCCGGGAAATATTAAGAACTGCTAGTAGGCAGAGCAGCCTGTCTTCACACTATCGAGCAGATAAATGTAAATGCGAGCAAATGATACAGGAAGTAAAAAGAGTTTGTGTAGGAAGGTGTTACTACTAATGGCTAATGGATATGAGCCTCTGACATGCTACAAGGTTAACAGGTTGAGAAAGAAACATCTAAGCCCTGTGGTGTAAGTAAATACTAGCTTATATCTATAATAAAAATCATTATTAGGCACAGTCAGGCCAGATACAATCCTACATTATTTTTATTTATTTATTTTTTACTTAATACAGTTTTTTCTCAGTTCTTTATCTAAGCTAATTTGATTTTAGGCTGTCCTTGGACAATTCACTATCAGGGTAGATTCCTGAGGGAGTTCAGTGGTGCAGCTTGCACCCTCCTTTTGGTTTGAAGCATACTTCAGAAGCCTCCAGGAACTTTTTAAAGTCCTTCAAACAGTTGAAAAATCCCTCCTTCCTTCCACTTGGTGCTCAGAGGCACAACCCCTCCCCCTCATTCTGCTTCTCTCATGCTTGCTGCTGCTTTTCCTACTCTACCAGGGCGAGGGAAGCTCCAGAACTGCTTCTTTCCGCCCCAGCCAGGTTGCACAGGACCTGGGCTCAACTGGAGACAGGGACAGTGGCAACAGTATGGTGGTAGAGTACTTTCCCTCTCCCTGCCCATTTCCTGGGAACAGGCATGGGGATGGAGACCCCTGCCCATTCCTGATGATGCTGTTTGGGCCCATCTCCATGCAGCTAGAGTGAGTACAAGTGGCTCTAGCACTTCCTGCACCTGGTACAGAGGGGAAAGCAGCAAAGGCAGATGAGGTGGTGTGGGGAAAAGGGGAGGGGAGGAAAGGGTATGAAGCCTGAGCATGAAGGAGAAGGGAGGGAGCATTTTAACTTGCTTTAGGGACTTTAAAAAGTTCCCAAAGCACCTGCCTTGGGAGGGAGAGGGAAACAGGTGGAGGGAAAGAAGCTAGACTAGGGGCAAGGGGAAGCAGCAATCCTTGCAGTATGGGTTGCTGCATCTCCACCCATTCTGGGAAATCTTAGATCTGCCCCTGTTCATCATTTACCAAAGGAAGTGAACTTCTAGTGAGAGGCAAAGAGAAACAAAACTTGAATTTACCTGTTACACTTGGTAAAGGAAATAAGCCAAATATTGACATCCTGAGATGCTTAGCTAAGACATAGAGGTAAGGAAAAATTCGGATGAGTGGTAGGAGGGGAAAACCTTGAATCTCCATTTCAAAGTTCCTGACTTCTACACAGACCACTCCAGGGTCAGGAGCAATATTTTATGCAGAGAGATAGGGCTTAGGACTAACAACTACAAAGTACTGAGACCCCAAAAAACTTCCTGACAGCATTGCTGATTGCTTCAAAGGTAAGGTCTCTCTGCCAAATTCATTACAGTCACTCCTCGACGTACAACATTTTGAGTTACAACATTTCACACTTACAACGTTTATACATTGACACCCTGTTTCAACTTTATGACGTCAATTTTGGCTTTACAGTGCTTGATCTGATGTGACACCACACCAGCAAACAAGTTCGCTGCATCACCCATTTCCCTGGAGAACATTTGTCTAAACTTCCTTGGACACTTTCTTTAAGAAAGCAGACAAGACTCCAGAAAAACATGCAGCCAAGACTCCCGAGAAGACTCCAACCAAGAATCCTTCAAAAAGTCCAACCAAGAGCCTTTCAAAAAGTCCAGCAAAGTCATCTCAGAGTAGTCCTTCCAAATCAATATGATTGCTATTCACAATATACATACATTCATGTAGCTATATTACTCATCTATAATTGATTGAGTACAAAATTCTGGGGTATTTTTGGTGAAAATAGGGTATCAGGCTTTGGTTCAGGAATCAACCCTCCATTTATAATATTTTTTCTTATGAGAAAATTGGTTCTGAGTTACAAAGTTTTGACTTAAGACATGGTTTTCAGGAACCAATAGTGTCATAAGACCAAGGACTGCCTGTATTCACTGGGAGATGGATACAGCACATCTGCTTCCATTATCACTGCTTTTAAGGACTAAGGGATACTTACTCATCAGTCCTCTGCTCAAGGACTAATGCTCGCTGAAATCCATGGGAATTGGACATTAATTTACCTCTGAGAATCAGGACGTAAAGGCCCTGCAAATGAGACTGCTGAGCAGAGGATATAGTATCTTGAGGATATAGAGCAGAGCCAGGCAAAACATGGCCCTTGGGCTGGATCTGGCCCACCAGGCCATTTCATTCAGTCCGCAGGTGGCTGCCCACCAACTGGTGGTTGGGCACCAGTGCTGGTCTAGCCCTTTTGGGCACCGGGCCCTTGGCCCCTGTATGGCCTCACACTCCTTGTTCCAGGCTCAACCTCCACTCCAGGCACAATCCTCACTTGGATCTTGAGCCTGCCCCTGGCAGGGCTTTAGGTAATTGCATGCCTCTTGGGCACTAATGGGACCTCTGTATACTGCCCCTACAGTCCCAACCCAAACCACAGGTATAACTTCAACATAATAAGCCCCTGGGCTATTATATAAACATAAAGAGTAAGCAGTCCTCTGCCCCTTTAAGAGGGAAAACCTTCCCTCACCCCTTGCATTGGCATACCTCCCTGCAGGGCTTCTTGTGAGCTCCCTGATCCTCACTTCCCAAAGGTGGCATAGCAGTCAGTCTAGCATCCCCAGGTAGCTCTCCTGGGCAGGAGCTCCTTCCCCTGCAGTTTGCAGGGTTAGACTAGCTTGCCCACTCCCAGGGCCCTCCCCACTTCCAGTCAGCCAACTGCCTGGGCTTCCTGCAAGTGCCTGCTGATTGCCTAAATGCCCAATTGCCGTGATGACCTGCAGCTGCCTGCCCTACAGTACCCCCTTGCTGGGCAGGCTCTCTGTTACAAGCTCCTGGAAGTGGCCAGAACCATGTGACACTGAGGGGCTCTGCCTGCATGGTCCACGAGTGTCTTGAGGGCCTGCTGTTTGCTACTGCCCCTGGCAGCAGGGGCTGTGCATCATGGGGATGGCATGGGGAGCCCTTGATGGCTCACCAAACTCATTCAGTGGCCTCCCAGCTGAAATAATTGCCCACCCCTGATATAGAGGGTGTGGACAGAAGTAACTTTTGAAATGTTTCCAAGTGAAAACACAATTGGAAACATTTCAAAAGGAATCGTTTCATCTGGGAATCACAGTTTGGCCCCTGAAGCACTCCTTAGCTGGAACATTCCCAAATTATGAAGGCTGCATGCAGCCATAGCTTTGCAGCCCTGGGCATTAAAAGGAGTGGACGAGGCCTCTGAGATGTGGTTCTAACTATCTAGCCTCAATCTCCTCTACTTTTCCTCTCTTCCAGAAGGCAGAGGGAGAGAGGACTAGGGCTGAAGTGTCCAGCACTGGTAGCAGTGTGCCCCCAAGTGCTGGAGCAGCTGGGACCAGGGAGTTGGTTCTTCACTCAGCCGGCAGACTGTTCACCATGCTCCACCTCCCTCCTCTATGACAGAAGAAGAGAAAAGAGCCAGAGCCCTCTGGGATTCCTGTCCCTATAAACACACATAACAAGAACTGAAAAGCTTCAAAATAATACTTAAATTTTAAGAGGTACTATTTTGGAGAACTCTGATGGCTTTAGGAACATTCCAAAGGGCATGTATTTTTGTACAGCTGGTTATTTGAAAAGTTTCAAAGCCATGTGATGTATTTCAATTGTTACTTTTGTCCACAGCAAACTGGGAGGAACAGGTTAAAAATAACCGCCTGGGTCAGTCCCAGAGGGATTTGACCTGTAGTTCCAGGGCAGAGGCAGGCCAAGTCCAGCCCACGGGCCAAATCAGATCCATGGTGGACTCCATTTCCAAGCACCCCCAGCCCACATCACTGCAGTGAGTTTCTGTAGAGACCCCAGGAGCAGCAGGGCCATGAACACACGGCCCAGGGTTTCCTTGGAGACTGGCCCCAGCAGTGCTGGCAGGGCACATATCTGGGTGGGGAGCTGCTCTGGGGCTGGGATCTTGCAGCAGGGACAGCATGGTCTGCCAGAGCAGCTCCCCACCCAGCTGTGCCCCCTGCCAGCACCGCTGGGGCTGATTTCCATGGAAACCCTGGCCCTGCACTGTCATGGTGCCGCTACTACTGGGGACTCCATGGAAACTGGCCGCAGCAATGTGGGCAGGGGCTGCTGGGAAATAGAGTCCAGCCACCAGCTGCATCTACCATTTTGCCCACCCCTGTTTTAGGGAGTATAAGTACAGGTTTCCCTCGATTTATGCTATACATGCGTTCCTGAAGAACGGCGCATAAATCAACTTTGCACAAAGCGAACCCACTTTACAGTGAAACAAATAGGGACAGATTTCCATGGCGGTGAGGGAGGCAGGGGGGAGTAAGGCTGGGACTAGGGAAGGGGCAGGGGGACAGGTGCCACTCCCGGGGCTGCACAAGGCAGCAAAGCAGAGGGAACAAAGCAGCATTCACCCCAGCTCCAGCTGCAGTGGCCCCAGGGGTGGCCGGTGCCAACTGCCTGCAGCCTCTGGGATGCATCTTGCTCTGCCTGTCCCCACTCATCTCTGCTCCTGGGCTGCACTGTGCCCTGATGAAGGCAGCTGGTGTTGGCTGCTCCTGCGGCCGCTGCAGCCAGGGCTGGGGTGAGTGCTGCGCCCCACGCCACCCAGGACTCCACTTGTCTGAATTCACACCAGTCCATGCTGGTGGAGCCCTGAGAGCAGCCTACACCAGCTGCCTGCACCATGGCACAGCACAGCCCAGGAATCGGGGCTAGCTCAGGCATGGGGGGACAGGCAGAGCATGATGCAGCGGCTGCAGGCAGCTGGCACCAGCCGCTCCCGGCACCAGTGGGGCCACAGCCCTTTCCCTTCCCCCTGCAGACTTACCTGCTTGGGCAGGGGGGCATCTATGCTGATCGCATAAGAGCGACTTTACCTCACATATAATGAATTATGGGTCTAAATATGCTCATCGCATAAGAGCAAATTTGCATATAAAAAACAGGCATAAATTGAGGGAAACCTGTATAAGGATTCCATGACTAGCACTCATACCACTGAAGAAATGCACAGAAACTTACTATCAATTTTAATTAATCCTGTAACTGCACTGTATAATCCAAAAGTATTAGCACCAGGAATATTTCAAGAAAGGCTCTAAGAAAGACATCTACCAAGCCCTTCTCTATGCTGACTTCATGCTTGTAGCTCTGACACTTTGTTGACTCTTATCAGGCATTCATAGCTTTTAGTGAAAGCATCCCTCTTCTCAGTCACCCTCTCTCTCTCTTTTCTCTGTACTGTTGAGGGTCCTTTATGCATCAGAATCACTACAGCACTGCTTCACAGGGGATCAGAATGGGAAGGGACAATGTACAGATGAAAGGGAACAAAACGATGTGCATAATTGTCAATAGTAGTATTTGAAACTTTTGTCAGACATGCAAACAAAACACTGTTCCCATCCTTTTAATGCAGAATCGCTGCAGGAGACAGAAGCTCTGCACTGGTAAATGTCTCCATTCTTCCTATTATGATTTTTCCACAGCTTTTGCTTACTATTCCAATGACTCTTATCCATCCATTCTTCATTTCCCTTCTTATGTGGCATATGTTTTTTAAAATAAATAAAGTTGGAAGCTTCAATATTCCTAAAACTATCAGTGTGTTTTGTAGTTTAAAATATGCATAACAAGTGCACAGTGGAATGGAAACATGGATACATCAGATTATAACCAAATATGTCTCTGTGAGCTGGAAGAGATAGATCACAGGCCTGTCATCACAACCAAGCAGAGGGTGGAGTAGGCCTTGGCATGGGGAGGAGGCCTCTTAAACTACAAAGTGTTCAGTCATGCTTTATAAGCAGTGGCCTGTGTTGGAAGCAGTAGGGAGTTCCAGAAAGAAACTGCTTTGCCATGTAAATCTGCAAGTGGCTGAGTTTAATTTGTTGCTTTTGATAAATTTATGAAACATCATCTGGGTGTTAAAGTCAAAGAGAAAATGTGAAGGACTATAAGTAAGATGACAAAGGTACTAATTTTTTGGACCGTAAATAAAGGAACAGCAACTCATTTTACTATCCTTCTTGTTATCCATATTTTACTTAAAAGAAAAAAAAAGTAGCCATATGCTACAGAACAAGCCAAAGGGAAAAATATATATTTTAAAAAGCTTTAAAATATTCTCTCTCAATCTTTTCTTTTTCCCGGTGTTTCTGAGATGAGCAAAGCTCTTCCTCTCAGCAATTAGTGTACCTCTTCCCCTGAAGTCACCCTCACAATCCTTTCCTACAAAGAAGCTGAAAAGACTCGTTGATGAAAAAAACAGATAGTTTATTGCTGGTGCTGCTTCCGTCTCTTGTAGGAGAGGCTTCCTGTTCCCTGCAGCCATTGCTACACCACTCAGTCTTTGGGAGAGGAGATGAACTTTTATAAAGTTCTGTCTCAACATGTCTTGCCTAACCTGGGAGTACAACTGGCTGCCAGGGAGATACTTTTATTACCCATCTTGCTAAAGGAACTCTTCCTACTTTTTCGACTCTGATCAGTTCTGTTTCACTCTTAAACAGAATGAGAAGCCTGGGCTCCCTACTCAAATTAAATGACTACCTCAAAACTTTTTCTTTCAGTAAATTGCATCCCACGTGTTCATGTTTTCCCAAAGATCTTGGAATGGGATAGCACTGTCGCCAGCAGATTCCCTTGCTAACCTTGAAGGTCTAGAACAGTCCATTAAACAGTAGCAGACTGCAGAAGAGGAGGAAAATAATAGGATGAGTCTGTAGAAAGCACAAAGACAAAGTGGGATTAACACTTCACCAACAGCAGAGTGCAAAGAACAGAAAAATAGCTCAGTGGCAAGTTACTTTAAGGCCAATACATCACAATGCACTATGAAGATTTGTCTAGCAGATGGCAAATTTGACATGTACAAAGGAAGTCAATAGGTCTGTTTAGTCTGGGAAAGGGTGAGTCATTCCTCATGCATCATCAGGCAGTAGCAATCATTAGTGTCTTTAAAGATGATAAACTCATTTTTCTCCTGTTCCATTCCCCTTATGCCCCTTACATTTTTTCTCCAGTTACGTCCAAAATGTTTTTCTTCCCTTTATATCATAAAAAGTAAAGGACACCAGTTTATGATATTACAGGCTGTCTCCAGTGCATTCAAAGCTTAAAATTACATCTGAATGTAGTTACTTCATAGATCTCACTTATTCTAAAAATGTTAACATTCAATACAGGTAAACCTCACCATTCGCGAGGGATACGTTCTTGTATCCCCCGTGAATGGCAAAATCTGAGAATAGCCCCCTGGCGGCTGGGGTGGGGGGCATGGCTGCTCTGGTAGTGGCAGGAGCCTGGCAGCGGCAAGCACAGAGCTCCCGAGGAGCTCCTTTAAGTGTATTTAAGAAGTGGGTTCGGCATTCGTAAATATTTGAAACCACAAATGCCGAGCCCACGAGTAACAAGGGTTTCCTGTATGTACTTATTGTTGGATAGATGATTAAAACTACTTCTTTCCAGTTAACAAATCACTTCCCTTCTATGATTGTTCATAATAAAACATACACTATTTTAAAATTATAAATTGAATTATTGTACATTAAGATTTACCTGGGGCAGGAGAATTTCAGTGGGCATTGGACTACACAGTTGCAGACAGGATGCTTAAACAAGTACTAAATGACTGTGCAGTAACTGCCGTTACTCTGCAGTCCTGATGCCGTATGGGTTGTTTCCAACAGTACGGCTCAGGAACAATGAGCTACTGTGCAGTAGTGCTGGCATCACAGTTCGTGCCCACCAATGCTACATCGCTGTAGCTTGTTGCTATGGTGACTTAGTGTCTTGTGTAGACACAGCTATTAAGGCCTAAAATTTCTATCTTAGCTGTTAGACTAAGCAAACAAAGTGAATAATTTGAAATAACAGGAAGTTAAAACATTGTGTTTCAGTCACAGGGAAAAGTACATATTCTTCAAAAATATTTCATTCAGGCAATTATTTTTAACCTGTTCCTCCACAAGCCCATGAAATGTATTATATGATCAGTGCTAAAAAAGAGAAAAATATATTTTGTGCAATAAAACTAGAAGTAGTGTAATGTGATTTTTAAAACATTTCTGACAGAAAACTGGCATTAGAAAGCAGAGTAAGATAGCAGGGATGTATAAATTGTTGAGCTTCTAACAAACACTTCTTAAATAACTAGTATTTCAGCCCTAATAGTAAAACATCTGCTAGACATCTCTTTTTAAAGCAGTCTCTTTAACAGTTCCTTTAATTGTACCCTTCCCCCTTGAAAACAGTTTTCCGTTAGTTGCCTCCCTTTAATTTGATCTTACCCTCAATCAGAAACTCTCCCTCAATTGCTGTCCTAGTATTGTTATTATAGACATGATCCTGCCAGGTGCCAAGCATCTTGGAGATCTGTCATAGAAATCAAGTTATACTGGCACCAAGAGAATTTGATTGTGCTTCATATCTGACAATATTTGGATCTTAGTATACCACATTTACAGTATCTGTCCAAACCACCTTATAATCATACTTTGTTTTTCAACTTTATTTATATTTTTATTTATAACTGGTAGTTATAACCAGTCTTTAGGAACTAAAAGATTAACAGTGTGAACAAGCAGTTCCAAGGTATAATCAGATATAGTCCCATAATTATTCAGGAGTAAATGAATGGCTTTGACATGACAAAGGGAAGTATTTTCCTTGACACCATTCTGGAGCCTGCATAATAAGTTATTGGTGGGTGTGAAAGGTAACATTAGGTTTTTCTGCTGCTTCTTTCCTTGATATCTATCACATAGCTTCTCCTGTCTCTAGACCTAGTCCTGCACCAGAGAAATCAAAGGGAGCTTTTCTGTTCACTTTAATGAGTGAAAAATTAAGCCCTAATGAGACAAAATCCCATTCACTACAGTGCTGAATTGGCCCCAGACCAGAAGCCACTAATCTTTTCTTAAATCAAATCTGGATTGGTATAAGGCTTCCAGACCCACTGTTTTGCATTGTTTTATGCCATATGCCGCTTGCATGGTAACAAGATGGACAGAGATACAAAGAGCTCATAATTAAATAACCCTAGAGGGCCTGATCCTGTGATTTCCCACTGCACTGTAAAATGCTTTGAGATGTTCAGATCAGAGACGTTAAAATAATTAATAATTATTATTGATTTAAAGGCTTTTCTTTGTAATAGCTTAGGGATAGCAGAATATGTACTGGCATTCTGAGAAAACTGACTGAAGGGAAATAAGCATCCAAATCTCCTTGGCTTTTGCTGCAGGATTAATGGAAGTTTGTGAGCAAAGTTGTTTACCAAGCTGTCTGAGACCAGGAGTCTGTGTTAGGATTGTGTGTCTGTCAATAAACCATCGCAATGTCAAAAATGTTCTGAAATTAACTTGAGTCTCTAAGCAGACTGAGCGATGCCATCCATGCTTGATCAATGGAGGGCGGTGGGTCTGGATTCATTTGACAGCTACTTACCCTTGAGAAAGAGATAATACGCATTTCAGAAAGTTGACAATGATCCTGTTGATGACAGAATTGGGGAAAATTTCTGGGACCAGGAAAGTTTCCTTCCACAAGCCCTCCACTGGCACAAGGCATCAGATTTCACCTCCTCTATTACTGGAATGTCTTGGGCTACATTTCTTCTTCTGACCCAACTCTGATTTTTTTATGGCTAGACTGGTCATCCACACTCCCTCCCCCTTGCTTACATAAGACACATGTGGGCTGCTGTCTGACAGCTACAGAATGTGACAGCTTCCCAGGAGCTCTAGCTTGTTCAACGACATCAGGCCAGTCTCATTTCCTAGTTCTCTCCATTAACAGCCTAAATCTGAACCATCCACTTCTACAATTACCAGAGTGAGAAGAGATAGGAAAAAAGAAAACTGAGGGAATGATAGAGGTTTCTTCTTTACTACATGAAGCCCAACAAGGCAATACATTTTTTCTCCAAGCCTTCAGAAGGTATTATTGGGTATACCTGAACGGTGAAAATGTAATTTTTTATATGTAATGCTTTTATATTAAATGTTATGTTTTTATATTAAAATACTGTATACGTCATTAGGACTGCCTAGCCTATTTTAGCAGCTAAAACTGAGCAGCTAGACCAAGACTTAAGCCCTCTGCTTAAGTAGAGTTCAGAGCGATGGGAGTTTACTAGGAATTTTTCTTGGCAATTATCTCACATCCTTAAGCTTGCTGAGAAGAAGTTGCAGAGAAAAGGAAACCTTTCAGATCAAGGAACAGCAAACAGGCCCACTACAGAGGAGTTTACTAGGGAAGGACTGCTTGGAAGGAGAGGCAAGAAGTGAGAGGCAGCAGATTAGAAGACCCAGAGATATGGCTGGAAGATGTTGCAATCCCAGAGCCACTGCCACGTCCAGATCTTCCTCTGCTTCTACCTGTGAGGTGCCTGTCCAGGCAGGACCACATGCTATTGAGGCTTCCACCAAGGTCCCGGTTTGGTGCTGTGCACACTGCAGCTTGCAGATTCTTTCCAGTGTCATCCAGGTGGAGGAGTGCCTGCAACGTGTGCAATGCCTTCTGGTGGTATCCCTTAGGGAGAAGGCAAGAGAGCTACAGAAGGAGGTAGCTAGGGTCCAAAGCATCCTCCTCCATAAGGACTTCATCAATTCCATGCTGGAGGAAACCTCTAGGACTGTGGAAGTAAGACTGCCAGAGATGGTGCTAGAAAAGGTAAGGGCATGAACTCCCAAGAAGGTGGAAGTTTGTATCTTCTGGCAGCAAAAAGAAGTCCCCGTGTGCAGTGGTTTGGCTAGAGAACAGATATGGAGCACTAGCAACAGAGGAGGAGGAGCACATTCCATTGGTAGAAGAGGCCAGGCCGGGAACCTCCAAGGCGGGAGGATTGAGACCGCTGCCACAAAGAGGGAGGGATGGGAGTTGGTGGTTGGAGTGTCCCTTCTGCGGGGAATGGAGGGATCCATCTGCCAGCCTGACGTGTTGTCCCGGGAGGTCTGCTGCTTTCCTGGAGCCCTGATCCGAGATGTCACGGAAGGATTATTGAGACTTGTCTAACCCTCTGACTACTACCCCATGCTGCTCATCCATGTGGGCACCAATGATACTGCTGGGGTGACCCTGAACAGATAAAGAGTGACTATAGGGCAGTGGGTGCAAGGGTGAAGGGAATGGGGGCACAGGTCACGTTCTACTCAATCCCTCCACTCAAAGAGAAGGGCTCTGGCAAGAGTGGATGCATCCTGCAGATCAATGCATAGCTGTGCAGGTGGTGTCACCAGCAGGGATTCAGCTTCTTTCACCATGGGATGTTGTTCCAAGAAGGATTGCTAGGAAGAGCTGGGATCCACCTGACGAAGAGAGGAAAGAGCATCTTTGCAGACAGGCTTGCTAACCTACTGAGAAGGGTTTTAAACTAGGTTCGCTGAGGAATGGAGAACAAAACCATGAGGTAAGTGGGGAAGTGGGGGACCTGGAAGAAGCAGCAGAAGGGAGCAGTAGGGGAGGCCTCATTGTTTCTGAGAAAGTAGAGCAATCAGCTAGTCCCCTCAGGTATCTGTACACAAACGCACAGATCCTGGGATACAAGTAGGTAGATTTGGAAGTCCTCACACAGTCAAGGAACTATGATGTGACTGGAATAACAGATAGCTTGGTGGGATGGCTTGCATGACTGGAGCATTGCTACAGATGGGTGCAAACTGTTCAGGAAGGACAGGTAGGGCAGACGAGGAGGAGGAGTTGCGCTATATGTAAAAGAGCTGTATGATTGCTCAGAGCTCCAGTATGAAACTGAAGATATGCTTGTTGAAAGTCTGTGGGTTAAAGTTAGAGGGGAAAGCAACAAAGGTGATGTTGTGGTGGGTGTGTGTTGTAGACTACATGACCAGGAGGATGAAGTAGATGAGGATTTCTTCAGACAACTAGCAGAAGTTTTCAGATCACAGGCCCTGGTTTTCATGAGGGACTTCAATCACCCTGCCATCTGCTGGGAGGGCAATACAGCAGTGCACAGGAAATCCAGGAAAATTTTGAAAAGTGTTGGAGACAACTTCCTGGTGCAAGTGTTGGACAGACCAACTAGGGGCCATGCTCTTCTTGACCACAAACAAGGAAGAATTGGTGAGGGATGTAGAAGTGGGTAGCAAGTTGGGAAGCAGTGACCATGATATGATCAAGTTCAGGATCCTGAGGAAAGGAAGGAAGAAGAGCAGCAGAGTATGGACCCTGGACTTCAGAAAAGCAGACTTTGACTCCTCAGGGAACTGATGGGCAGGATCCTCTGGGAGGCCAGTATAAGGAGGAAAGAAGTCCAGGAGAGGTGGTTATATTTTAAAGAAACCTTACTGAGAGTGCAGGAAGAAACCATTCTGACGTTCAGGAAGAATAACAAATATGGTAGGCAACCAGTTTGGTTTAGCAGAGAACTCTTTGGTGAACTTAAACCCCAAAAGGAAGTGTACAAAAAGTGGAAGCTTGGCCAGATGACTAGGATGGAGTATAAGGATATTGCTCAGCAGCACAGTTTGGGGAAACGGTGAGCAGCCCTCAGTGGTGAATGAGCAGGTTAGGGACTATTTGAAAAAGCTGGATATGTACAAGTCCATGGGGCCAGTGAGGGTGCTGAGGGAGTTGGCAGATGTGATTGCAGATCTGCTGGCCATTAGCTTCGAAAACTCGTAACAATCAAAGGAGGTCCCGGACAATTGGAAAAGGGAAAATATAGTGCCCATATTTAAGAAAAAGGAGGAGCCAAGGAACTACAGACCAATCAGCCTCACCTCAGTCCCCAGAAAAATCATGGAGCAGATCCTCAAAGAATCCATTTCTAAGCACTAGGAGGAGAAGAAGGTGATTAGGATCAGTCAGCATGAATTCACCAAGGCCAAGACATGCCTGACTAACTTGATTGCCTTCTAGTACAAGATTACTGGCTCTGTGAATGTGGGGAGAACAGTGGATGTAACCTACCTCGACTTTAGCA
The DNA here is from genome assembly GCF_000455745.1 of Alligator sinensis. Classification (NCBI taxonomy): domain Eukaryota; kingdom Metazoa; phylum Chordata; order Crocodylia; family Alligatoridae; genus Alligator; species Alligator sinensis. The sequence continues at coordinate 1,168,555 of NW_005842299.1, read as the reverse complement.
ATGCTTTTGATACAGTCTCCCATAGCATTCTGGCAAGCAAGCTGAGGAAGTGTGGATCGGATGAATGGACTGTAAGGTGGACAGAAAGCTGGCTGGATTGTCAGGCTCAACAAGTAGTAATCAATGGCTCAATGTCTAGTTGGCAGCTGGTATCAAGTGGACTGCCCCCAGGTTCGATCCTGAGGCCTGGTTTGTTCAGTATCTTCATTAATGATCTGGAAGATGGGGTGAATTGCACCCTCAGCAAGTCTGCAGAAAACACCAAGCTGAGGAGTGTAGTAGATTCTCTGGAGGGTAGGGCTAGGATTCAGAGGGTGTGTCTACATGTGTGTCTGACTGCGCACTTGTTACTGCGCAGTCATTTAGTACTTGCTTTAACAAATACTAAATGTGTGCACAGAAACTGCCGGTAGTGTACAGTCCCAATGCCACACAGGTAATTTCTCACCCTATTGAGCAGTAGCAATGACTTACTGCGCAGTAGCTCATTGCTACTATATAGTAGCGGTGACATCATGGTTCGTGCCCAACAATGCTATGTCGCCATAGCGACAAGCAATGTAGCATCTCATTTAGCTTTACCGAGTGTGACCTAGATAAATTGGAGGATTGGGCCAAAAAAAAAATATCATGAGGTTCAGCAAGGACAAATGCAAAGTTCTGCACTTAGGATGGAAGAATCCTATGCACTGCTACAGCCTGGAGACTGATTGGCTAAGCAGCAGTTCTGCAGAAAAGGACCTAGGAGTTACAGTGGTCAGTAATCTGAATATAAACCAACAGTGTGCTCCTGTTGCCAAGAGGGCTAGCAGCATACTGGATTGCATTAGTAGGAATGTTGGCAGCAGATTGAGGGAAGTAATTCCACTGAATTCTGCACTGGTGAGGCCACATCTGGAGTACTGTGTCCAGTTTTGGACCCCCCACTACAGAAACGACGTGGACAAGTTGGAGAGAGTCTAGCCAAAGGCAACGAAAATGATCCGTGGGTTGGGGCACATGACTTATGAGGAGAGGCTAAGGGAACTGGGTTTATTTAGTCTGCAGAAGAGAAGACTGAGCGGGGATTGATAGCAGTCTTTAACTACCTGAAGAGGAGTTCAAAAGAGGATGGAGCTAGACTGTTCTCAGTGGCAACAGATGACAGAACAAAGAGCAAAGGTCTCAAGTTGCAGGAAGGGAGGTTTAAGTTGGATATTGGGGAAAAAATTCTCACTAGGAGGGTGGTAAAGCATTGGAACAGATTACCTAAAGAGGTGGTGTAATCTCCATCCTTGGAGGTTTTTAAGGCCTGGCTTGACAAAGCCCTGGCTAGAATGATCTAGTTGGGGATGGTCTTGCTTTGAGCAGGGGGTTGGACTAGATGACCTCCTGTGGTTCTTTCCAACCCTAATTTTCTATGATTCTATGAAAATGGGAAAAGAGAAAGGTGACAATAGCCACAAGAGTCTCCTTTAATGCCTCTCAGTAACATTGACACATACAGAATCTAGCTATTTTTCACTAGGTTTGAAAAGGAAATCTTTAGAATAAGGTGTGTTGCATCTAATGAGAATCAAACAAAACCTGAAGTGAGGAGACAAAGGTTGTTAAAATGGATTCTTACCAATATTTACTAATTACCATATCTTACCAATAAAGACTACTAGGATGAATCCAGGTGAGTGCAGATGTGCTGTATTTGGCATCACAGACCTTTCTGCAGTGCCACACACCACACATGCAGGTGTTCCCCATGCTGCTAACTTGCAGCATTGTGGGGGACGGACGGACGGACGGACAGGGAGATTGACCCCAGGAGATCCCAGGGTCAAAAACCCCCCACTGAAAAAAGTGTGTCAGTACACATGGTGGCAGTGTGCACTGGCAAAAAGTGGAGCCTGGCTAGCCAGAGCTACTCTCTGGCTGCCAGTCAGGCTTTCTGCCATGGCTGTAGCCCTGGGAGGCTCTCAGGAACCCAGATAAGGCTGCTGGAGCCAGCACAGTTGCTGGCCCCAGCCTCCCCTCCCCTACCCAGGGTAATCTTCTGTGCACCAGCGTGTGCATGGCATGGGCATTCCTCGGGTACAAGTAGCAGTGGCACAAGATGTGCCACTGCTGTTTGTCCCCAGGGAAACAAAAGACCATGCTCATGTGGACGCCGTCCTCATATTTTGATCAAAGTGGAATAAGACTGATATATACATACAGTCAGAAGGGATTTTCTGGCTGAATCAGTAAGAAAGCATTTTCCACTCTTAAGTATGTTAGGAATTAAACTGCTAGTTTCACTGCCACAGTTAAAAGTACACTTAGAAAATCCCACTAAAATGGTTTCACTGGTAGAGAACACATTTACAGGAAAACATAAGGGTATCAGTTTTCATCAGTGTATAAGACAATAGCTGAGAAGAGCTATACTCTGATCCATTTCAATAGGAAGTTTCCTTTGCAAACCATGGGCTCAAATTCTAAGCACATCTATGATATTGTAAGTCAACAGTACAGGAGCAACTAAAATAGTGGAGATAAATCAGTTGGAAAGTGGTGCAAGATCAGAATCAAGTTTTAGGACTTTTAGATTTTTGATAACAACCATATAATATAGCTGAGGAGGAACAGTTCTAAACAAATGAATTAGTTTTACATTTCAGTCCGGGCCATAGGTCAGTGCATCTAGGGACTATGAAAATGAAGTTTATTCAAACATTCTGAATGTTTCTGTTCAGTCGCACTTCTAAGCTCAGTGAATGAAAGTATGCATGTAGTTCCTTCTCTTGGACCCAAGAGGAATGATCTCACCTTATTTGTGAGGGGCTGCAAATGATATACGGTTTGAACAGACTACAGTTCTTCTGATATCCACTACATACCTTAAAATGATATTGTTTCCTCTCTGAAAGTGACTGAACATGCCAGCTGCTGCAAGTAGTGGCTGAGGCAGGAATAGCTCTCTGCCAATAGGCCTTCTGAAGGGCTATTCTCAGAGTCCTCAGAGGATTTGATTTTTTTTCTTTCTGTTCCCCCATCCCTAATCATACAACAAAGAACTGCAGTATATATTTATCTTTGCCAGCACACTGGGACATAGAGGTGGTCCTACTGGAGATGAGACTAACCCAGGGATGGACAAAATCTGGCCCACAGACCGGACCTGCTCCACATCTTGATTGTACTGGCCTGTGGGCAGATGGCCACGAGCTCATGGGATCTGGCAGCTCCAGCAACTGTGTGGTGCCAGGCAGGCAGGACTGCTTCTGCTCAGCACTGATGCAGCAGTGTCAACTGTGGAATTGGATGGACACCCTGGGTGTGTCTACATGTTCATTAATACACTTTAGGTAATGCACATTACATCTAGTACCTCCATTGTAAAATACTAAAAAAAATGCACATTAGCCTATTTTAATGTGCATTAGTGAAAGAGCATGGTTTTCTTGTGATATTTTAATGCACCTTAAAATAGACTAATTCGCATTAAAGGGCATGTAGACGCACCCCCTGATCCCCACCCGGAACCTGCTGACTGCGTCCACAATTGATGCCGGCACGCACCTGGGTCTGCTTCTGCCACACTGAGCAGGTACTGGTGTAAGCTACAGATGGAGCCAGCAGGTTCTGGGTGGGGTGGGGAGGGGATCAGGGCGTGCTGCATCTCTGGGTGGGAGGCCACCCAAAACCTGCTGGCCATGTCTACAATTGATAGCAGAGCCTGCTCAGGACTGCTTCCACCATGTCAGGTGGGTGCTGGCATAAGCTGTGGATGTGGCTGGCAGGTTCTGTGTGGGGCAAGGCAGATTTTATATAATTTTATTTCTGATTTTGTCACAGTTCTTGGAAAACTTAGAAGTCTGGTTCATAAAATGCTTGTAATGATCTACTAAAGTGTTTCTAACTTAGACATATCTGAGAAAGTCAAATAACAAAGAAAAAACATCACATCCTTCTGATCCTAATTTTGCTATTTTCTTCCCCGCTCTATTCAGCTTCAGGTTGATCTTGACAGGATTTCTTTGAAGGACTACTAGAATTAGGTTTGCTTTATGAAGTCCAATCCTACAAAGTTATATTTAACTTGAGAAATATAACTATTACCATATGAGACAACTGGACTAGTCACATGCTTAATGATAAACATATGCTTAAATGCTTGTTGGATCAGAGTTCCAGAGATTAATGTCTATTGAAAGATTCCAAGACTTGACATAATATAGAAAAGCAGTAGTTTCCAATTCTGGAAACAATGGCTACTAAAATCATTTTCGAATGATATCATGCAGGAACGACTAGGAACTACCACAAATCTTACAACTTTTTGGTCCAAAAGTGAAACACAATTCTTTGACCTTCCCTTCTAAAATAGCATGTAGCATAGCAATAATGGATATGCATTGAAAGAAAAAAAAAGATGAAAGCCAGACTAACTAGTCTGTTTTAACCTCTAGAAGGTCCTCAGATAGATTGCAGACATCGTTGTCGTGTAACAAGTGAAAGAACCCTTCCTAGAAAGTAGTAAACTGATCATCTGAATGATCAAATTTTCATGTCTAATATCATTAGCAGAATCAGGCATCTCAGAATGCAGAGATACAATGCTTTCCTGGTATATCCAAGCTTAAGTCTACCAAAGATCATTGAAAAAAAATCTTTTAAATATATTGTCCAATGGGGTCACATCATATCTACCCATATTTCAAAGTTCTGTAGTCTGGACTGGAGCACACTGAACTACAAGTATTCTAATCTTCTCTTCTGGAAAGACATGCAACTTTAAACCTGTGCCCACTACAATTAGTCCCCTACTAGTGATGTCAGATTCTCTACTCTATCTTCTTTATTTTCCCAATCTAAACCTGAAGTTGGACTAAGCCATGCAAAACACAGATGGACAAAATTGGAACATCACAAATTGTACCCCCTTGTTTTCCTGCATCGCAAGGAGCTGTGTTACCTCCCTCTCTTGTGACCATCCAAACCAAACACTCCATAAATACGAAACAATTTTAGAAACAATGGCTACTAAAATCATTTTAGAATTATATCGTATAGAAATGACTAGGAACTACCATGAATCTTACCACTTTGCAGTCATGACACAATTAGCAAGCCCCAACATGATCTTCCTGATTAAAGTGATCAAAAGGAAACCATTACATGTTTTTTGTCTTTCACTACCATTCACTTATCATCCACCATATTCTTTAGATTAGATTGTCTTTTAATCATGCAAAGGAAGACCAATAATGCCATGTATCAAACCAAGTTCTGATCTGCTGAACTAGAGGAGGTGTTCCTCTAGTTTTTGGCACAAAGGATGAAAGATGTAGTAACTCATATCCTTCCTTGGGAAACACAGAGTCAGAGATTATTTTTTGGCAAATTGGTATATACGTGTGTGTGTGTTAGGAGCGGGTAGGGGAAAGGCAATGAGAAAGTTACTTAAAAATGTAATGAGTACAATTTCAATGTTATGTTACTCCTGTTCTGTAGAGATGTAATTTAGACATTTGTCTATGGAGCTGACTATAAACTCCCATAAACAAATGCCATGCATGTGTACTGAACTGCACGTAGGCCAGCCACACACTTTTTCCACTTCAGCTGCTTTTCTCTGCAGCCAGTTCGGGTTGTCATTATGAACCTGATTCAACTTTAGATTATTTAATTTTTCAGTCTGATCAGTGAGGAAAAAACTGCTGGTTAGAAGCCCATGATTTTCAGCCAGCACTCTAATGACCTCAGATGGAGCTTATTCACTTTTCTTTTTTAAAGGAATCAGTAGTTGCAGCTCTCTCTTCTAAAGAGGACTTCTGTTAATGAGAACATGCATTCTTTTTCTCTATTGAAGATAGTGAACTACTTGTTGTCCTAGTAATTTGACTGGTTCTATCTGGCTGATTGCTCATGATGTATAACAGGCAGAGGACCAGCAGGGATTTGTCTTACATTCATCCTTTATATCAGTTACTCTTTCTTTTCAAAATTTTTTACAGGAATTTCTTTAGAGATAAGTCATAAAAATCTGCTGTTGGCCAGGGGTGTATTTGGTAGCCGTATTGGTCTGAGACAAAAAGACATACAAAAAACTAGAATGCTTGGTTCCAGAATGATACCTTTTATTAAACCAACTGGAAAATGGCAAGAAAATTGTCCTTTTCTTGCCATTTTCCAGTTGGTCTAATAAAAGGTATCATTTTGGAACCAAGAGTTCTAGCTTTTTGTATGCTATTGGCCAGTCTAAGACAAATCAGGAAAGACAGATTCTATTTTACATATCTTACTAGCAAAACTCTTCTTATCATACCATAGATCTGGACAATAAAACCAGAATTGTAGAATCTTCTGAGAATGAGAGGGTTAGAAGGGACCCTCCAGGGTCATCTACTTCAACCCCCTTGACATATGCAGTACCTAACCCCTCTCAGACATATTGCTACCCAGCTTTCTCTTGTTGTCTGTAGCCAATTTATCTAATTTATCATGATACTTTTAAATTTTAATCCTGTAGTCTTCAGTGTTTGCAGCCCCTCCTAGTTTTACGTCATCTACAAATTTGTTCAATAGCCTCTCCGTTCCTGCATACAAATCATTACTAGAAATGTAACAGTCTCTGCTGAGGACAGACCTCCATGAATTCTCTCTCCTGGAACCTCTAGCCATTCTGACATCATTCCATTTATAGTTATTCTTTGTGTACAGTTATTCATTGCTTACAATGTATCTACCAGATAGTAATTCTATCTAGGCTATATTTCTCCAATTTACTAATGAGATTGTCCAATAGGACTATGTGGTAGTGTTCAAGCCATGTTGTAGCTGTGCTGGTCCAGGAAATATGCAAGAGGCAAAGATTTTTGTGGGTGATATCTTTTATTGGATGAACTACATGGTTGAGATAGATTCAGACAAGATTTTGAATTCAGAGCATTCTTCAAGTCAGAGGAAAATGCAGGCATAGCTAGAGATAAAAACAGTCAGTTACTACACTCTGATGGGGAAAACATGCGAATCATCAGTATGTTAATGAAGGGAGACTGAGTTTAAGTCAGTCTCCTTCCCTTTGTCTCTACAACATGCACAGCCTAGATTTGGGACTCTGTATAGGTGCAATATAACTGTGCAGAATATATGTCTAATAAATATATATGGCTTTGATAGCAGGTGATAAGCATAAGCATCATCTTTTGAAACAAATAAATTAGATCATGGATAGCAGGGAGACAGTGAGCCTAGTTTTGATACTTTCTATAACATCATCCCTTCCTAACTCATAGGAAAATCCTTTTGAAGGGTCTGCACTGATTTCTAATGTTAATTTGTATTAGTTGCTTGTCCATATACATGCTGACTGAGGTGATTGTTAATGATTAGGCATGTTGGTCACGGTCTTTTCATGCTGTCATGGAAGAAGAGGATGGAGGAAGTGTGAAAGCAACAGTTTCTGCACCATCATCCTTACACATGATTGATGGTGGGACTTCCACAGAGCAGAACAGCTTCCTCTTCAAGGGTGACAAGGGAATCAAATACTTCTGATGATTCCAATGAAGCATTTGAGTTACTTCGCTCTTCCACTGGCTTTGCTAATGTAAGGCATTAAGACCCTCTTTTCCTATACCAAATATGTAGGAAGCAATACCACATTCTAGGTAATAAAGAGATTATACATCTTTGGTAACTTGCACTTGTCATCTTGTTCATTCTCAGCTTATTGTCAAAGCTACACCTTTATGTGCACAAGATTCTTCAATAAAGAATCACATGTCTATATGAACCTAATAAAATATTTAATTCAGGTAGAATTTTGTTTAGAAAATTGCATGATAAATAAAGACATACAAGAAGTCTTTGTGCAGAAGTTGCTAGCTTGATAGAAATGTAGTCTTCACAATTCTATTTTTTTTCATTCTTTCCCTTGTTTTGACAAAACAGTGTCAGAATTTAAGGTCAGATGAGTCTTTAGATAGTATATTCTAAACATTTATATATCATACGTCTACACCCACGAACCTCTATATTAAGACCAACAGCTTGAGTTAAACTAAAAGTATTTCAGTCCTTAGGAGTCCAAACTGTCGATGTCAGACTGTCAGCATTTTAACAGCAAGTAGCTAAAAATGGAATTTCTGTGCAAGTGTGGCAGTTCTTTATAGGTGATGCTTCACCTCAGTCACAAGGAAGGAGAAAGGCATCATCTCATATGATTTGTACCTTATGTCCAATGTTTTGCTTTTTACCTACAAAGGGAAGACACTGCATGAAGTGCAAATTTTTAACTGCTACAGATGTCTTTGGCCATGAAGAAAAAAAGTGGCGTTCTTGTGAAATACCAGAAATATGTAAGATTCCCTGGATCCAGCTAATAACACAGCAGATCCCTCCCGAGAAGACAAGAGTCAAAGGGAGATATGGGGAAAAGAAAAGATAAAAACATTTCACTACCACCACCGGAAGTACAAAACCTCAGCGGATATCTTTGCAGCTGGAAGTACCAAATCACTACTACAAGAGTAAGACACCTGATGAGAATAACTGCAAGAACCAACTGGAGGGAAGCAACTACAGAGAAAAGAACTAATTATCAGAGCTAATTAATGTAGTCCCATTCATACAGTGCTAAGAAACCGAGTTAATTAAGTGGTCTAGATGAGACAATGTGTGAAAATGAAACTATTACTTATAGTAATAGTTAAGTAATATAGCCTATGGCCTACAGCACCGAGAAGACATGGCAGGATGCTCCTTGGCACTAATTTAGGACCAATTTTTAAAAAATCAGAATGAAACCCTGTTTTAAGGGATCTTGGAAGATGCCATCATGCACCTAAACCTCAGGACTGTTCTAGAAAATCTGAAAGAACTGTCTGTGCTATGCTTGAGCGCTGCCTCCACCCTACCTCAGCTGGTAGGGGAGAAATAAATAGTATACAAAAGCCCTTAGACAATCCTTGATACTAACTCTCAACTGGGAATTAAAAGACTTTTTTTCCTTTTCTTTAGCAACTCTGTTCAAACTCCTTGTCCAACTGCTTCAGAGTGTAGTAGGGTTAGGGGACCCCTTGCACCATATGCAGATACTTTTGAAGGGGATGCCACAGCAAACAACTGAAGAGGTTATCTTTACTGTAGCAACCCACTGCAAGTGAAGCAGTTTGTGAGCCACTTGGATACAAACTATCCACATTTTATTTTAGGTAGATTTACAGTATTAAAACTTATTTTCCATTATTTTTCTCTGATATTTGCTTTCTGTGGAAGCATCCCTATTAGTAAACTTGCTGGTTAGAATATCTTTGGAAACTGCATGCTAAAGATGTACATACATAGGTCAAACAAGATTAGTGGCTTTATTCAGAAGAGCATTCTCCCTTCTCCCACAAAAATGTTCATGTACTTGTTCTACTTTTTGCATGATAAAATATGAACAGACAGCTAGAGGTGTATTCCTGTATATTTCAACAGTTAGTTTCCAGTCCTTCATGAATTTTTATGTTAGCTCATAGCTACTCTTGGTTTTTCCAAAGTTTGTTCCGTGGAATAAAAGAGAAATAGGACACAGTGAGCCCTTGTCTGAGTTCAACAATTTTGCTATTAACTAAGTCTGGCAACCAGAAAATATGAACATAAATGCAGAGCCTGTGGACTGAGTGTCTGTCTACTGTACAGACTGCATTTCCAAGCATCCACTAATTCTGGTTACTGAAGAGGATGAAATTACTTTTTTGCTGAATTGCAAAAATATTGCATCTAGCTCATATTGTCCAGAGGTAATGTGCTTACTTGGTGAAGAAAAAGGCAATGAACCAAAATTTTTCTCCTGTATAACCCCATTTCTATCAGTTTTTGGAAGTGATGCTGGTTACATGAGTAATAGGGGAATAAAATGTAACAGCTTGCAGGCTTAGTGTTAATTTTCATGACATTTACACTATATAGAATTCACTTTCTTTGAGCTTTGTAATCCAACTGCTGGTTTCAGTTACATTGATTTCAATAGTGGTGCTCTATCTCAACACCAATAGCTATTCCAGATTCACACTAATGTCAACAATACCAGAAACTGGCCTAAAATGAAGCGAAAGCCCAGCACAGATTCTTAGCCAAAATCTTTTCTGTTGAAGTCAATAAATATCAGATCTAAGGTTTGTCATATAGGGCCAAAAATCATTGCAGCAGTGATGCATACAATGTGTTAATTACATATTTGAGTATTGGAGGGCAGAAAATAGACCAGATTTGTGAGCAGTGATGTATACATAGCACAAAAAAGTGTGCCATTCAACCAGCATAAATAAGTACTGAGGCAAGGCTTTTTGTGGGTGATATCTTTGATTGACCTGGCTGCATTCAGAAGCTTGTCTAACATCTATTGTGACCATGCAGTTTGTCCAATAAAAGATATCACTCACTAAACTCCTTGTCTTTTGCATATTTTGTGGACCATCATAGGTACACCATCACTTCAACATACCTTAAATAGGCAGTGACATTCATAGATTTCATAGACATCAGGGCTGGAAGGGACCTCGGAAGATCATCGAGTCCAGCCCCCCGCCCAAAGGGCAGGAAGTCAGCTGGGGTCATAGGATCCCAGCAAGATAAGCATCCAGTTTCATCTTGAAGGTGTTCAATGAAGGCGCTTGAACCACCTCTGGTGGCAGGCTGTTCCAGACCTTGGGGGCTCGGACAGTAAAGAAGTTCTTCCTTATGTTCAGCCTGAAACGATCTTGAAGTAGTTTGTGACCATTCGACCTCGTCATCCCTTGGGGCGCTCTGGTGAACAAACGTTCCCCCAGATGCTGGTGGTCACCCCTGATAAACTTGTAGGTGGCCATCAGATCACCCCTGAGCCTGCGCTTTTTCAGGCTAAAGAGCCCCAGGGCTCTCAGGCTGTCATCGTAGGGTCTGCTTCCCTGACCTCTGATCATGGACGTGGCTCTTCTCTGGACTCTCTCAAGCTTCTCCACATCCTTTTTGAATTGTGAAGCCCAAAACTGGACACAGTACTCCAGCTGCGGCCTCACTAAGGCCGAGTACAGGGGGAGAATGACGTCCCGGGATTTGCTTGAGAAGCATCTATGGATGCAAGCCAGCGTTTTGGTCGCTTTACTAGCCGCCGCATCGCATTGCAGGCTCATGTTCATCTTGTGGTCAATGATGACCCCCAAGTCTCTTTCTTCCATAGTGCTAGCCAACATAGCACTGCCGAGCCTATAAGGATGCTGCGGGTTTTTTTTCCCAAGGTGGAGAACCTTGCATTTATCGGCGTTGAACACCATCAGATTCTCGTCCGCCCACTTGCTGAGCCTGTCCAGGTCAGCCTGGATAACCTGCCTGTCTTCTGGTGTGGATGCTTTGCCCCAAAGTTTGGTGTCATCGGCGAACTTGGCCAGTTCTGATCGCTTCTGACTCCAGTGTCCACATCATTAATGAAGATGTTGAACAGTATGGGTCCAAGGACAGAGCCTTGGGGGACCCCACTGGTCACAGGACACCACGATGAGTGACTTCCATCGATTACTACCCTCTGGGTCCGACCCCGGAGCCAATTTTCCAGCCAGCGGATCGTGGAGGACCCAAGGCGACAATTGGCCAGTTTCTCCAAGAGGCGATCATGGGACACCAGATCGAAGGCTTTTTTGAAGTCAAGATATATGACATCAATCTCTTCTCCCTTGTCCAGGTGATAGGTCACCTGGTCGTAGAAGGAAATGAGATTGGTCAAGCAAGACCTACCCGCAACAAACCCGTGCTGGCTATCCCTTAAGATGTTGGCGTTGGCCAGTCCATTAAGGATGGCCTCTTTAATAAACTTTTCTAAGATCTTCCCCGGGATAGAAGTCAGGCTGATGGGCCTATAGTTAGCCGGATCCACTTTCCTCCCTTTCTTGAAGATAGGCACCACATTGGCCTTCTTCCAGTCTTCGGGCACTACACCAGAGCGCCAAGAGTTTTCAAAGATCCGTGCTAGAGGCTGGGCTATGATGCTCGCCAGCTCCTTGAGTACCCTGGGGTGAAGATTGTCAGGGCCAGCTGACTTGAAGGTATCCAGCTTCTCAAGATGTTCCTTCAGAAAGTCAGCATTAAAGGAGGGCAGGGGATCACCCTCACCCGGACTTCCCGGCCCTGTAGCAGGCATGGGCGTCCCATGGGACTGATGAAAGAAAAGTTTCAAAAAGTTTAAACCTCTACAAGAGATGTACTTCTGTGAAGCAGTACATACATGGAGGGTAGAACTGCAATCTGCCATGTAACTGCAGATTGACCCTCATGATGCCAGCTAAATGTTAATGTAAGGCCACATGCTGATAGCAACACTAACCCCAAAGCAGCTATGGCTGCCAATAGCACTGTATGTTTAAAAGACATTAGGTCATTTAAATCAGTAAACTGTGAACGCGCCTCTATTTATCCATCTATTGATGTAAACATGCATGTGTACACACACACACACACACACACACACACACACGGTACTTCCTGTAAATAATTTTAGTTGCAGCTTTCACTGCGAACCTCAGCTGCTCTGATTTGCTATGTGCAGCTTTGGATGTTCAGCTTCTACGGTTTGCTGTATATGGCATTTGTCAGTCTCTGCTTGCCCTAGCACAGTAACAAACATGTACATGTACCTTATACTTCATGCTTAACACTCTCTCTGACACCATTCTCACAACGCAATTGCAGCTCAGAAGCATTTGCCCATTTACTTTGGTCTATGTCTTTGTTGTTGCTTCTTGCAGTGTACCCCATCTCTCATGGACCCAGGAGGCACACAGCAATGCTGTGTACCTTTACACTTATCTTCTTAGTAGATGATGTAGCAGGAAAAGTGTGTCTCCAATGGAAGAGGGGCAAAGCCAAGATGCTCCTCTACCAATGGACTTGCATCTTTGGTTTTCTCCTGCTTTTGGCATTATGTACAGCAGATGCCAGGCAGCAGAGCACTACACATATACCAGAGTGCGGGCAAAAAAAGGCAACCTCTAAACTAGCTTTGAGTTTACTGCTCTGGCTTGTGCTCTTCACATTTTGTTTGGACTTGAGAGTATGTCAGGGTTTTGGAGACTTTTTTAGTTTTTCTAATTACTAACATCCACTAGAGCTGCAGCTGAGTTATTCAGCTGTCACAAGCTGGCCCAGTTTGATAGCTAGGTCAGCTAAAGGTTAAACTGACTGGGACATGAGTCAGTGAATAATGCTTGGGGGGAAATGGGGGATGGAATCCAGGCTTCCTGTCAGTAGCTTGTTTTGCTGCATCACCCTCTTCTGGCCAAGTGGCTCATTGTTTCACACCCAATATACCAAATTATACATACATGCCAGTATGGACACTGTTTTATTGCCTCCGTCCAAGCAGCTAAATTTATATCATAACAACTTTGTTGGCATTACAACTGGGGTGAAACTGCTCTATGCTGTTCCCGTAATGAATTAGCAATGTTTCCATTAAGAATAGAAGCTATTTCAAAGTTCCTTAACCAGCTGCAGCCTAACCATTGCAGACTGTAGTGTGCAGAATCTTGTGCATGTAATGTCTGCAAGGCAGTTATTTGGCTGCTGCTTGATTATTTATGCAGCCTGGCGCATCTTTTCTTACATTTCCTAATTGCATCTTCACTTTGAAACTTAAAAATCAGCTTCTTTGGCGGAAGAGTCTTTCACATTTCTACACTCAGTCAGGGAATACATAGTTGGGTGCTAGCGTAATTTAAATTCTTCCAAAGAGGGAATTGGAATGACAATTACAGGAATACAGTGGCTCATGTGAATCATCAAGAACAGCTTCTTATACACGTAGAAAATTACTCATTTAGAAAATACATGTAGAAAATGTAGAAACACTATGATAATACTGCCCCCTATTGTACACTGAGTACACAAACACTGATTTCAAAGGTAACAGAAATGCTGACCGAAGATACTGCATAAACATATATAAACAAATATAAAACCGTATTAGCCCCCTAATTGCTTTTGTCTCCCTCTTCCCCTTATTTGGTTTTTGGTCTTATGCTTTATTTATATTTTTTCTTTGTTTTTGTTTTTCTGCTTCAATAAAAAGTGCTGGCAAAGGGGAAAAATGGGGAATTGACCTGCAGCACAGAGTAAGGCTCCCAGAATGAGCTATGCCATGTTTGGGGACTTCTACACATGTTGAGGTGGCAGAGAACAGCTATGCTTTATTGTGGAACAAAAAAGGGGTTTTCCACAGGAGCCTCAAAAACCAGCAACAGGAACAGAGTAGGTAAAAGGAAAAATATTATAAAGACTGAGACAGAAAGTTGCATAGTGCTGTACCAAGAAGAGGGCTTTTTTCTTAAACCCAGCAAGGGCAACATGAGGCCTGATTGGACTTGAAATTTTATATTAGCTGTTGCAAATACTGTTTTTACCTATGGAAATACCTTTCTAGGTCTTATTAGACTATTTGCTCCAATATTCTCAACCAGATCAATCAGCTTTAATATGACTTGCTATATTAAAATATATTTTAAGCAATTTAAATGTCATCAGGTGCTGTCTCTCATGCCAACAACTCCATTACCACCATGTTAGTGCTGACAGGTCTAGCTGAAGATTGGAACTCTGTGCTCACAGGCTGCTGAACAAATTGCCTTGATCTGGCAAGTGTATGTTCTCAGACCAAATCCTATAAATGTGTGGCCAGGTTTAGCTGTAAACTTGGGAAGTCTTACTGAGCTGAGCACCTAAATAAGTGCAGGGTTGTGGCCTAAAAGACACAGGAACAGATGGAAGCTTTAGGAAAGAGGAATGACATACAGATCAAGTGACATGACGATGGCTGGCACAATTTCACTAATTCCTCATGGAGTTGTGAGTTGTTTTTTAACTGAGAAAAGCAGCACTGAGAAAGTGGCTGTTTATATATTAAGGGAAAGGGTGAAGAGTTAGTCTTCTCTGCTGCAGAAGTCATTATTTTTGCTATTTGACATGTCATCCAATACTTTTTCCCTCAACACTAAATAGTGGAGGTAGGGTGTACCCCCTGGGGGTACTTTGAAAGGTCCCTGGGGATATGCAGGAGCAGGCAGGGATGGAGAGCACTGCCACCCCACGCTGCTGCCTCACAGGAGCAGGCTCAGGGAGTGGCAAGAGCAGGGCCACTCACCACCCCTCCCCACCTCCGCATCCAGCTGCATGTGCAGACGCTCACCACCCCTGCCCGGGGTACGCTTACTTAAAGGGGGCTGCCAAGGGCATACTTATTTCAAAAGGTTGAAAACCCCTGCAGTAGACTGAAGACCTGCAACTTCCATGTGAAAGTCAGGCCCTTGTTCTGGGCTAAACAAAACTTTGTCAAAATCCTGATCTCTGACATCACTCAAAAAAACTAAGAGCTCCAAAAAACACCATAAATAATAAAAAAAAAAAAAGTCATGCCCCAAATAACACGGCTGTCCTCTCAAAAAGTATGTGGAAATTATAAGAGCCTTTCTGAATCTTTAGGTTAGGCACTGGACACTAGGGCCTTCTGGTGGCGATTTGATTTGGAGGAGATTTGGCCCGATTCAGTGGCTGAATCACCAAATCTGAACTGAATCAGGCGATCAATAAAAGGTCTGAATTGATTCAAAGCTCTCTGATTCAATTCAGAAAAGATTTGGAGAGCTTCGATGATTTGGGCAGTCCCCAGTTGCTGCAGCAGGGAGCTGGTAAGGTGCGGGGAGGGGACCATGGGGGGACCCCTGCCAGGCCCCATCCCCTGCCTGCTCTCTCAACCCCCCAACCCCCACCCGCTCCCCCAGTCCCCACCTCCCCTGTGGCTGCCCCGTCCACCCCAGCTCCTGGCTCTTTAAAGAAAACCCCAACTCACCGGGTGCTGCCCCGTGGGAGGTGTTCCCCTCTGCCCTGCACTGCCACATGTTGCACCAGCGGGTGGGGGTTGGGGGGCTCATGCAGAGCCTCCCATGCAGTGTGGGGCAGTGGAGATTGTCCCCCCGCCAGGCAGCAGTCGGAGAGTCAGGGCTTTGTTTTTTTTCAAAGTGCCGGGAGCTGGGGCGGACAGGGCAGTCATTGCCAGGCTGGGAGAGCAGGCAGGGGATGGGCCTGTGTGATTCAGAGATTTGGTAGCAACTGAATCCCTGAATCAGATTTGACCAAATCGATTTGGGACAGTGATTCAAATCACCGAATCGAATCATTGTCCCCTAAATCAACCAAATTTGAATCCAAAGCAAATACTAGCCGTTTCACACAGGCCTACTGGACACACTTTCAAGCATTTCTCCACACTTTTAAAATGAGATGCCAGGTCTTCATAGTTCTGAGATGCGAGGCTTTAAAAAATACAACAAATGTTACAACCATCACAATAAATTCTTAACAGCTAGTAACACTTCATATCCTAAAGATCCACGTGGCTGAGTATCTCATCATGGTATATAGCAACTACTCTCCCATGATAGCAACAACTACATTCCTCCCCAAACACCTTTCTTTCACTAGAAGCCCTTTTTCTTTAAAGCCTTCATGATTACCAAGGAGGTGCAGCTGCATTTAGTAATTCTGGCTTCCCCGAAACCTAGCTGCTCCCTTACCTCTTCCCTGAGCTGAAAGAGCAGCTCCCCGATGTTCTAGTTCTGGCTTTAGTGAAGTTTTTATCATTGGCAAAACAGAAATGAGGAGTATTCTAGCCTCTATTTTCCCATCTCAGGGCCAAGGTCCTCTCCAATACATTTCTTCAAAATTCTATCATAAGAATTAACATACTCACAGATGCTCTGCTGTAATGTCAAATACTAAAAAGTCCATCCTCCTGTAATCAATTAGCTATAAAGCTGATTTTTCACAACATTAAAGAGGGCTGACCTATTTTTGCATACTTTTCACAAACTCATTGGCTTTTGCCAAACTGATTTTTTTTTTCCTGGAATATACCGCACCAGCACTGTCTCCCTATATACCTTACAGATTGCTATAGTTCCATTAACTGTGTTTTGGCCTGGAGATAAAAAAACGATACAGCTGGAAGGTCATTAAACAATCTAGGGAAACCCATCTGTGAATCACACTCTATAAAGGTTTCATGTAATAGATTTATCTAAGCAAGATGGAATTGAATAACGCATTGCAAGCTGAAAGTCTTTTAATGCTTCCCAAAGCCTAGGTTTATGAATAGGGAGATAAACTGGGTTGCCTTATGGTCTAGCTGATAAGAAAAAGTGGAGAGTTCTAGAATCTCTATTAATTTATTTCCTTAGGATGTGGGTAAGGTTTTTTTTCCCTAAAAACCAAGGCTATATGGCTTGTAAAGAATGATCACTAAAACTGACCCTGAGGATAGCACTTTCATGTTTAATGAAGTCAGTGAATTAGTGAGAGTGGTTGTTGCACATACTTCCAGAGTTCAGTTTCAACTGAATTTATCAAAGATGAAAAAGGTGAAGGTGAAGCAAGTCTTGTGGAGAAAGGTCCAAAAAAGAAATGTTATTTTTCATCTAACTCAAAAACTGTGTTTGGTCAATTTATTCTTGTCAGGAAATAAGTAGAGACAAAGAAGGCAAAGAAGGTAAAAACAAAGTATATGTCAGAGCAGCTTTGATAACAGATCACGCAATTTATACATAGGGTCCAAATCCATACCTAATGTTGTTGTTGTTGTTGTTGTTCATTCTTCGAATTTGAAAATGACCATGACATCATTGATTGGTTTGTTTTCTGTGAATATATGAATCGCTGATGAGGTCAATTTGGGCTTTGAACTGTCTATGGCACACTGAGCAAGAGATACCGCTTTGGGTTCTTTGATCAACAGTGGACATGCTGCTGTTGCAAGATTTAGCTGTTTGCGCTTCTTTTCTGCCTCTCCAGTTCTTCTCTGCTCAGAAACATTAGGTCTAGCAATGGATGAAGCTTCGCCAGGTGTAATCATCATGGGTGAGATCTTCCCAAGACTTCAGGTCAATGTTGAAATGTTTCAAGGGTGACTTGACGGAGTTCTTAAAGTCAAGTGTTTCTTTTGGCATCCCTGAAAGCACTTTCCCTCCTTTAGTTCCTTGTAAAAGATCTTCTTTGACAGTCACTCATCTGACATCCTGGTGACATGGCATGCCCATCTCATCTGTGATTTCATCAACAAAGTATGGATGCTTGGAATGCCTGCCCATGTAAGAACCTCAGTGTCTGGGACCTTGTCTTACCATCTTATCCTCATCAATTTTCTCAGACAGCCTACATGGAAGTGGTTCAGCTTCATAGCATGGCGTCTGCACGCAGTCAGGTTTCGCATGCACACATCAGGCTTTTCCACACAATGGCTTTGTAGACCTTCAGTTTTGTTTGTTGATTGATGCCTCCATGCTCCCATACATTTGCACGTAGTCTGCCGAAGGCCATGCTTGCTTTAGCAATTCTGCGTTCATCATCGATGTGAACTGCACATGACAGTGTACTGCTGAGATAGATTAACTTGTCCACTGCCTTGGAGGATTTGACCATTCGCTGTGATGGTAGGCTCTATGTAAGGCTTTCCTGGTGCAGGCTGGTGCATCACTTCTGTCTTCTTAGTGTTGACTGTGAGACCAAAGATGTCACAAGCAGAAGAGAAATGGTCCATACTCCATTGCATATCAGACTCAGATTTGGCATTCAGGGACCAGTCACCAGCATGGATCCAGGTTTTCCATTTCCCACAGAAAAATGCAGTGAAACCCAGACTCTCTCATTTTGAGAATGACCTAGATTTTCTCTTTTAAAGGAGAAAAACATGGGTAATAGTGGGTTTCCCAGAAAAACATGAGAAATGATGCACTCCTGGGGGAAGCAAGAGAAGGGCCATCAGGCCGGGGGTGTCATGTGCACGTGCACACGTACACATGCACATGGCCACCAGGCAGCCTAGAAAGCAGTTTGGAGGGGGGGCAGAGGGTGGGGGAGCAGTGATTGAGGCCCCCATAGGGACCAAAGGAGGGAGGGAGTTAGGCAGGGCTGGGGCTGAGCCCGGGCAGTACACGAGGCTTGGGGCCCAGTGCCAGAATGTGTGGCTAGAGCCTGGGTGGGGAGTGGGGCAGGGCCTCAGGTGGTTCATCCAGGGGACAGCGGGAGGGCTGGCTCTCCACCACTGCGTGCACTCCTGGGAGGGGCATAGGGGGACACATGCCCCCCAGATTTGTGTGCGACACAGGGGTGGGTGTGGACTAGCTGCTACAAGCTTGGGCTCCCTGCCTTGCTCCTAGGGGCCTCCATGGCCCAGCAGGCAGGTCCGAGAACAGGGTGGGGAAAGCTTGGTGCCACTGCCATGAGTCCCACACTGCAATGGCAAAATGCCCCCCGCCCACCCAGCAGCAGCAGGGGTGACAGCGCAGTTGTGCCCCTCACTGCTGCCGGATGGGCAGGTGGCACCTTGCCAAGGTGGTGTGGGGCTCCCAGCAGTGGCACCAAGCCTTCCCACCCAGCCCTGCTCTGCCCTGCTGTAGTAGGTCGCACCCGCTGGACACTGCAGGGGAGCCCGAATCTGCTCTTCTCCCTACAGGCTCCACTCCGGCTTTGCCACCCATGGCGGAGGGGGACCCAGGCTCCATACTCTGCTCCACCACAGCAGCCACTGCCTCCCATGGGCAGCAGCCAGGGCTCAGGTGTTGCAGGGGAGGCAGGGGGCTGCGGACCCAGGTCCCTGGCCCCGCAGCCCTGGCAGCTGAGAGCCCCATCCCGCCAGTGCTCCTTGCCCAGGTAGGGGGCAAGGAGCACTGGCAGGACCCAGGGGGCTGTGGGTGAGGAATGAGGGGCAATGGCATGGCAGGGCACCAGCATATCAGGGCTGCTCAGTGCCACAAATCAGTGGGGTGCGGGGGATGGGGCGCTGCAGCTGGACCTGTGTCCTGGTGAGAGAAGGGAGCAGGGGAAACTGATTTTCCATGGTAAAAAACCCAAAATCAAAACATCAACATTTATAGGTATTTAGAATTTATTTTATTATAGTGATTGAGGCACTGGTAGATTTTGAAATTTCTTTAAAATTGTAAATATCAATAAAACATTGTGTTCAACTGATACATACACCCATCTATATCAATATCGATACC
The DNA here is from genome assembly GCF_000455745.1 of Alligator sinensis. Lineage (NCBI taxonomy): Eukaryota > Metazoa > Chordata > Crocodylia > Alligatoridae > Alligator > Alligator sinensis. The sequence continues at coordinate 1,148,531 of NW_005842299.1, read as the reverse complement.
AATAGAGATATAGTGGTGTTTCATTTTAATCACAGAAAAACCCAGATGTTGGGGTTTTTAGTCAGAGAATTAAAAAAAAAATTAAATAAGAGAATTTGCAATTTTTTAAACAGAGAAAACCAGGATTCCTGGTTATCAGCCAATAGAAGATCACAGATAGTCACTTCCTGTAATCTTCACCTGCAGGCTCCTCAAATGGAACAGTTTTGCATCAGTCCAGTAACAGATGTCAATCCCAGCATCAGTCATGAAAGGCATGTGTAAGCATGGCAGAGAATGTCATACTGAAGAGGGTTGGGGCCAACATACAGCCCATGCAATTTATACATGGGCTCCAACATGAGTGACTAGTGCCTCCTGAATCGGGGGGGAGCACCCACAGAAGCC
>NW_005842299.1:1132028-1148057 GCF_000455745.1 Alligator sinensis | reverse complement strand
TGCACTCTCTGCCAGTCACCTATGGGCTCCAAATCCATACCTAATGTAATTGCATGAAAACTAAGTTACACCTGAGAACAATTTTTCCTTGGATGTTTCCCACAAGTTTGGTAGCAAGAATTATATGGTCACTTCTATTATAATTGTGTGTTTACATGTGTTCTTCTCTGTACTTTTTGAATGCAATAAATAGATCTTGTCATGAATCTAAATATCTAAAGTGCTTGAGCAAGTAAGAGGGCTAGAGTACAACAGAGGTTTGGAAGGGCTTCTTGGTTTTTCATTGTTTAGGGTTAAGAGTGTAGTGCCATATACATATGGACCCCATTGAAGTTCAGCAATTTAAAGCAGACCTGTAGCTAGTGGCCTCAGGGCTACATGCAGCCTCTGAGTGGTTAACAGCTGGCCCATGGTCTCCTGCCCAGTTGCTGCTCCTCCCACCACTCTTGCTGCTGCTGTTGACAGGGTCTCCAAGCTCCCCCTCTGTCTTTCAGCTTCTACTTCCTATCCCTCATCTGCTCATAAGGAGTGAGGCAGCATGGATCACTGAGGTCCAGGGAGCCCGTGGTCCCAGTCATACTGTTGGTGCTACCCACACAGCAGCAAGGAAAGCCTATGCTTCCTCTGCAGCTGTGGAGAGTGAGAGGAGGGACAGAGGGAACACACTGCCCACAAGGAGTTGGGCAGTTCAAAAGCTGTACAGCCCTGCATTCTGTTATACGATTACAGTCACTTCCCATATCTGTTATTTTAGATATCACCATATATTACCCCCACTTTGATTGCCTGATGTTGACCTGTATGTAGATGGCTGATGTGTAATACCCATACCAAGATACACCCTAATGAGTAAGCAGCCATGGGATTCTGCCTATGTAAGAGATCAGGGATTTTACAGCATGCTTCCCTATACATTCTTTCCTGTGTCCACACAATGAAGATGTAATTCCATCAGGACTTTAACAACTTCCAGCCCTCCATCAACTGACTCTTGAGTATTTCACCCAACAAATTCATTTCATGGACTTCACTATGAAACTTGGTAATAGTCACATTACTGCCATACCTTATCAGAAACCAACTGACCATTACATCTACCTCCTCTCAAACAGCTTTGATCCTAAGATCACCACTAGATTTACTGTCTACATCCAATCTGTTACAACCACACCGCTCCAATTCCATTAAGCTACATACCTCAGGGATCTAGAAAAGGGTTTCCTACACTTAAAATACAAACCCCAAAGCAAGACTCAGATCCTGCTCCAACCTGCTTGCAATACCAATCCTGTGACAATGACAATAGAATCCTTCTGGTCATAACTTACAGCCCCAAGCTTGAACACATCTGACACATCAGTAATGAACTTGAATCCCTCCTGGTACATGACAACCATGTCCTGGCTCCCCAACCTCAAACAATATATTTCCAGCAAGAGACTACATATCTCCAATTTTCACCAAGCTACCAGGCCTTGTTGCAGACCCATAAGCCTGCTGTGCTCCTTCATCAACACATATATCATAACTGGTCCAAACAAAACAAAGTATAACACTGCGGGTTCATTCACCTGCTCCTCCACCAATGTCATATACACCATCACCTTCTTACAGTGCTTTTCTGCTGTCTCCATTGGCCAGATGGGGCAATCCCTACATGAAAGAATGCATGGACATTAATTCAATGTCAATTCCAGAAATCCACAATACCCCACGGCAGCATGTTTCAACTTCCCTGCCCACTGACCTCAGAATAGCTGTAACTTTAAAAAACAACTTGAACATGAAATTGTGGAACAAGGAATCATCCACAGACTGGATTGTGTTAACTATGAGCTCAACAGGGACTATGGATTCTTACTGCATTACCTAGGCTAGCTGTTAACTCCAGGGTCCTTCACGCTGCTAACTACCTTGTTCATTTCAGCTGAACTAACTAACCCACTTTTTACTTCTTAGCAGTGTCCCTGCCCCTGTTTCTGTATAATACCTACCTTCTACCAGTCTATTCATGAGCTGTGAAAGTTCATGCCTCTAAGAGCTGGTCAGTCTCTAAAGTAACACCCTGTCCTAGCTTCTGCCTGACTATAGACGAACACAGCTAACACCCTTCTGTAACAAATTTATGACTGTCACACAGACTAGTGGAGAAGTTACTGCTGGATCTTGCATGCAGCTACTTCGACTCAGGAGGTCAAAAACATCCAAAGGCAGGATTAGCATAATATCCGAGTACTTTATTAAGTGGCTCTAAATTCATACTGAAACTCTTTGGGACAAGGACAACCTTTCATGTGTTTTTACAACTTCTAGCACAACTGTGTCATGACTACAGGCCCTGGGCACTACTGCTATGCAGTAACAGTGGAAGACAGAATTTAGGATTACCTCATTTGACACAGGAGAACCACATCAGTCCTGATAGCAAAACCTCAGACTGCAGCCAGTTTACCCAACCCCAGGGAAGATCACCCCAATGAAAAGGCAACATATTGATTCTCACACCTTAACACTTGGAGGATTACCAGTTAGACAGCCTTGTGTCAAGCTAAAGATGAAAATGAAAAAACCCTTGAAAATATATAGCAAAACAAATCAGTTCTACTGGAAAGACTGCTGACAAGAGTTCAATAAAAAAAAATAAAGTTGACATTGGAAAATAAATTAAACTGACGACATATTTGTATTTAATAACTGGGTTCTCTCAACTTTATATTTAAAATAAAGAACTTACATTGCTCCGCACAAAAAAAAGAAAGGCAACACCTTTTTAATTTTTAACACAAGAGGCAAGGAAGAAAAACAAAAACCTTTAGTACTTTTCTTGGAGATATTATAGATAAAAGTCAATCAGAAGAAATAAATGCAGAATTTAATAAGCACTTGAATATAAACAAAAAATTGGATAAGTGCAATATATAAACAAACCTTCTTGTGAACTTGATGTAATATGGTGGATTAACATTCTGACAGTCTGTAAATCACCTACCTACAAAACAAGAACAACTGAGCCCATAACTGGTTCAGAGTAGATGTGCATTAGTTTAATTTCTTCATAATATATTTTAGTAAAATTAGGAGAAATCCAACAGGACCCAAAGCTTGCATTTCCCACTTTATTACTAAATTAGCTCTGAATATTACATTCAGAGAAGAGCATGGACCAAAACCCTTGTTTTTTTTATTGCTTCTGTTGTACTTCTGGTGAAGAGCTTTCTGTAGATGGCAGCTGGAATTTCATTTAGGTGGTAGCAGGGAGAAAGAAAAAAGTTGGCAGGATTCCTACTTCCGGTCCTGTTGCAGGAAAGTAGGTTTGAGAAGCAATGTCCAATCAACAGAACAGCCCCAGACTATACACCACCTGGAATGATTTAGAGCAGCTCCTTTAAGTGATGCCAGGGGTTTCAGCCCCAACTTCATGGGAACTTAAAGACATATTTTCCTGAACATCTGGAGATTCTACTCTTAGTATCTTAGCACTAGATCTTAGTTTCATACAACAGTCCTGGTTTGTTTTGGCAACATCAACAGCAATAGCAGAAGATGTTATTTATATTTTAATATGGGAAAGGCAAAGTTTAGAAGTGATGCAAATGCAGCAGCTTCACTCAAAGTGGAAAAGGCATTAGATCAGCTTAGGTGCAACTAACTGCAGACTGTTATCAGTGAGGATTATTTCAGCATTTATAAATCCTACTATAACTTTGAATCTTAAGTGGACATTTGTTCACTCAGAAAAATGTTTTCCCTAATTTAGGACAACCCCTATAACCCAGATGCCTGCGCCTTTGGGATAAAAGTTAGGAGCAAGCTAATTATTAATTTGTCCACCTCTGTCTTTCCCGAAAAGCACAAGAAAGAAAACAAATAAAAAAAACACAGTTTACAAGAATGGTTATAAGACAGAAACTAGATGTTAAAAATTGACAGTACTGTATAAAATGTCAGAATGGTCCTATGTTTATTGTATCTACCCATTTCCATACCTAAATGCCATGTTTAGAAATATACAAAAATTGGGGTGTGTGTGTGTTTATACACACATACACACACTCATCAACCCTTATATACCCGAGACAGCTATTCGCTTCACCAACAGCCATGAAAAGTAGTAGAGAAACAATGATGTGATCACAGCAATGAGGGATAAGTTAGTGTTGTTATTCTTTCAACATATGAGTATTTGCCCTAGTCCTAGGAGTAATTGTTGAGTTTGTGGAAATGAATTAGATGAAGGATTATAGTACAATTTTTCTAGTATATGGTTAAAACACAGTGAGACACATCAACTGTTGGGCAAATGTGGACGTGTAGATACATATAGAAGAATAATTAGACCCTTGCTATACTTCTGTTAAGTTTGGTCCAGCCTTCTTTTATGATAAATATATTTGTGTTCTGTGTGTGTGTGTCGACACACACACACACAACTGAAATGCTCTTTTTCATATAAGAATTCTTGAAGGTTTTTTCAGAACCACATGTCTAGAACAGAAGTTAACTACATGTTTCAGTAGTAAAGAGGAATGCCTACTAAGTGCTCAAAAATCTTGAGAAAAGCTTGTCATATTCACAGTAAAGTGTGACATACACTTCACATTATAAAATATAAACAAGATTTGCATAGACAATTAGACTTGTTTAGACAATTAGACTTATTTTGATACTGAAAATAAAAATATATAATAGAATCTTTAGATTACAAAAATAGCAAACAAGCAAGATATTTTGAAATCTTCAGGCACAGGAGCCTTGTGGCATATTTTGGAAAGACTATGAAGTAGCATAGAGTTTTCCTCTTTGTTGAAATGTTTCAAATCCGACCCAGGATTTTACTGCCACACTCCTGCTCGTTGGTTCTTATTCCCAGTTTGTTCAAAAAACATGAAATCCTAAATGGGGGAGGAGGAACAACAAAACAATCATAAATTAGTGATTTCTGAAATACCATTTATACAACTCACAGCAATCTTTGTTATTTTGCAGATAGTTCAAGATAGTGTTTCTGTGTTTTGGATCAATTGATGCAATCTTCAAGGCTTAAAAGTTTCTTAGAAGATCTGTTTGTTAGTAATAAGGTCTAATAAATGGCTTCTGACCACACAGCTTTCAAAACAAAGCAGCCACAATTTCTGCTTTTCAGTTTACTATTTTTAAAGTGAAGTGGGGGTGGAGGAGGGACCTGAAGGAATCTGCATGACATGAAGCATCATTTATCAAAATTTACCTTAAAAATAAATAAATAAATAAATAAAATATATATATATATATATATATCCTTCTGTTCACAGAACGGTTACAATATACTCGTTCCTGCTTGATTTTGAGCCAAAGTAGACCAGTCATCCTGTCAATCATTAGTAGTGTGAAACACTATCCCTTATTTTATTCATTTTATTTTCCTTTTGAGACTGCATATTATTACCTTGACTGAGGAAGCAATCTTAAGAAAGAAAGGTGGATTTTCCCCAAATTGAAGAGTCAAGAGAGCAGGATGGAGGGTGGGGGAAAGTAGCTTTCCTACTGACGTGCTTTGGATAATTTTTCCTTTTGAAAGGCACTTGAATCTTTCGGTGTCAGATTTTTCTCTCTGCTCTGGATTTTTTTTCTTTCTTTTTTTTTTTTTTTTCCAAAGGGGGCTGTCTATTGCTTGAAAAAAAACAAACAAAACCCACACCACACGACACACTTTCTTATTGGTCATGCTGTGGTCTGCAGATCCATTACAGCAGTTTCCCTCCAAAACAAGAAGTAGGACTGTCCATTGTGTACAGGCTTCTAAAACAAAGTAACTATCCATTCTGACACTCCCTTACATGGGAATTGTAGCTTAAAGAATTCCTCCACTGACTAAAAATTAAGTGATCAACATATTGCATTTGTTGACTTTATATAGTGAAGGTCACTTGGCTACCTAGCAAGTCTCATGATAAGAGATACATCTCCTTCCTCTGAAACCAATTGCTGGGGCAGGTCTTTAACATGTAGATACCTGCCAGACATGCAGGTAAAGGCATGTTTGGATCTTATCAATTGTACTTTCTGCCCTGCCGTACACACATGGCAGGAAGCGTGATTGTGGGATTGAGCATCAGATCCCATCACAGCTTACTACTGGTGCAGGGGGAGCACACCCCACTGGGAGCCCAGGTCAGCTGAGGGGACTCTTCATCACAGGAGAGCCTGGTGCACCCCTTCAAGTGGGAGTCCCATCCACTGATTCAGATTCCCAGCCAAGGTGCTGTACCTGGCCACATATTCAATTAATGCCATCGAAGGAACCAACTGCCAAGTTACTAAACATTTTTTGTGGAACAACTTTGTGCTTATTCCTCGTTTTAGGATGCCATGAATTTCTTTAACATGTGGCCAGGTTACAACTTAAGATAAGATTAGCTGGCTAATCAGGTCTCAAGTGTATCATGTGGCTAAGGCCTTAATGAATGAAAGTATCTTTGCTTTGGAAATGAATGCTACAAATGGTCACAAGAACTTTTTGTCTTGTTAAGACTGGCCTGGCCATGTAAAACATGTGGGTCTTAATTAGATCTATTCCATATCCTGATAGCAAAGCTCCCTATTAAATCACAGAAAAATCTGACTATGGGTATAGGGAAAAAAATATCTATAGATATATAGATATATACAGTTACTTTAAACTGGAAGAGGAAGCTGCCTCTGCTCCTTGTGAATACACAGCAGCAGCTGTTCTGCTCTAACTGAGGTCTTTGTGAGCCTGTAACTATGCAGTGAGCTACGTACATACATCCCTGGATGAAGCAGGGTTAAAGCTGGAACAGTTCTGCTCCACTTGTATTGCTATAGAATCACTGTAGTTGTTATGTCTATGTGCCTTGTTTATTAGTGCTTTACAATTCCTGGTATAATGTGGGTCTCTCTGAAATGTAAAAACACATGCTTAAACTTTGAGCACAGGATCAATCCTGTGTCAGTTCAATGCATGTGCTATTGATGGGACTCTCACATTTTTACAAGTTGCTAAATTGTGACTTTAGTTAGTGCTATCCTTAATATTTGTATCTGCATGATAAAAATCACATACACAACATACCCATGAAAAGGTTCAATTTTTCAATTCCTTATTGATAACAAAGGAAGTACTATTATCGAAGGTGAACCATTGGCATTTCCCTCTCTGAACTGTTGCCTCCACTCCTTTTCTTTCATTATTCCTAATCAGTAGCACAAAACTATTACAGTGCTTTCAGAAAGTAATACGTGACCAAACTCTATGAGACTCCTGTGATATGGACTGGGCTAGAAGCATCCTTACATTAGCTTTCAGTGCAACAGATCAGCTTATGTAATTAGCATAACAGCCAAATGTATCCACCAAGCCTTAATTGATATTGCATCTTTATGGCACAGTAACAAAATGAGGCATCACAGGAACTAGTATCAACTAATAAGGCTATTCGCATATTTAAAAGCAGCCATTCATATTTAATTTAGTATTTCAGATTTCAAATATAAACCCATCACCTGAAAAATTAATTTGCCATGCTTTCTATAAGCTTCATCCTTTGTTCCACTGACTTCGGTGAGCCCAGGATTGACTCTTATACTAGTACAATTCAAATATATGGATAAAAAGTAAGTTTATATTTGGATATTAGAAAATTAGTGAATTACAGACTTACAATAAGGAAGCAAGCACCAATCATAACAGCTTTCATTTTAACATCAAGGTCCATTGGGAACTGGATTCCAAAATTATCAGCATCTGTAAATGCCTCTCTTACAAATCCAGTCCACTGCTTAGAAATTCTTCCAACTACATCTTCATTTGACTTCACCTGAAATAAAACAAGGTGTCAAAGTGCACCATTCAACATAAGAATTTCACATGTACTTCTAAAGCTTCATAAAAATTTCAATGGCATTTGTTTGTTTGTACACGTTACAGCACTTGATAAATTTGTCTGTGTCAGGAGTCAGCAATTATTATTATTTTAGCTGGCAATTATTTTAGCTGGCAGGCCACGTAATGAATTTTGGTGAGCTGTCAAGGCCTGCACACAAAATTTTTCACACGACATTTTAACAAACTATATGCACACACACACTAAACAGCAATCTTCTATTATAACTAGGGGTGCAACAATAAGAGATACTGATAGCCTATTTTTAACGAGTCATATTGACCAGTACTGATCCAGTTGCCAATATGCAGTCAGGCAGCTTGAAGACCAGTGTCCAGCTGGTAAGTCTGTTGTGGGGGAAAGGGCGTGGGGGAGGGGGGATGGACAGATAGAGGCCCCCATGGTGAAGGAGGGAGTAGGGCAGGGGCAGGCACTGCACAGCCAGGGTGGCGCATGGGACAGAGGCTTGGCTCTTGCTGCTACGCGCACCCCAGGAGGGCACGGGAGGCGTGTGCCCCTAGATCTGCATGCGGGATAAGGGTGGTCTGCTGCTGCGGGCTGGGGCCAGGGCAGCGCTGGACTGTTCCCAGCAGGGGTCTGGGCCGGGCTGCACTTAGGGTGGGCAGCAGCAGTGCTGGGAGGGGAGCTTCGGCAAAATTCGCTGTAGTCCCCCTCTCATCACTGCCGCCACCTGCACTGAACGCAGCCCTGGCCCAACCCCTCCGTCGGGAAGAGCCCAGCACCGCCTCAACCCACAGCAGCAGCCTGCCCTGCCACTACCCCATCCCGGCCCCCTCCAGACGAGCTACTCATGGCTCTGTCTCACACCATGCCCCACCCCAGCTGTGCAGTGCCTGCCCCAGCCCCAGCCCCTCCCTCACCACTGGGGCCCCAGTCTGCCCACCCCCCATGCCCCTTCCCCCACAACAGACTTACCAGCAGGACCCTGATGCTCTCCACGTTGCCAGGCTTTGATTTTGGCCCCCTGCACACTAAGCTATGGCTACACACATGCAGAGAGCATTTAAATTGGCCACATAAGCCAAAAAAAGCCGACTGTCAATGCTATCAATTTTCTGTATATCAATGCTGATCCAATATGGGACCAATGTATCGGTGCACCTCTAAATTACAATGTATTTTAATTTTATTTCAAGAAGTAATGTTTGTCCTTACTTATGTTTTTTGGAGTAGTTCATATAGAATCCATTGCAAACAGCTCAAAATGAAGTCTTACTTTTGAACATTGTGTGTGTAGATGTGGGGGACTGGGTATATCTGGTGGTTGTGCATACATATGTGTGTGGGGGAGCTGCCTGTGCACTTGGTCCCAGGAGCTGGGGGGGGGGTTGTTGGGCAAGTACCAAGAGAGGGAAGGCTGGGGGCTGCATGCAGAAGAGCTCACTTGGCTGATGTGGTGCAGATACAGGTCACCCCCTCCCCATCTGGCCCGTGGCTGTACCTGTGGCATTCTGCATGGGCCAAGCCCCAACCCATTCCTGTCTGGGGCAGCCTGCCTGCACCCATCACATTCCTACTGATGGCACCGCCCCAGCCACAGCCCTGGCCAGCAAGCAGTTTCTCATCAGGGCTGCCTTCAACTCACTCGGGCATCCCCAGGGGCCTACTCATTATGCTGGGCAGGCAGAGTGGGTGGAAGGTGGCCGGGAGCTGGAGCTAGAGCCCTGCACGTTGGCGGAACCCACCTTGCTGCAGCTTCCCTCCTGCTGAGCTGGGCATGTGCTGCCCAGTATGCGCCACCACAACTGCTGATGCTTCCCTATGCTAAAAGCTGCCTGGAGTGGTGCAGCAGGGGCAGGAGGAGGAAGAGGAGCTGCTGGAGATAGGGCAACTGAGCAGTACCCGAGCAGCTGCAGCAGCGGCAGTGGTAGCAGCCACGCCAGGAAGCTGTGTGCAATGGCTGGGGCCGTTGGTGGGAGCATGATGCAGGCTGTCCCAGGCAGGGATCAGCCCCATGCAGAATGCTGCACGGGCAGCCACAAGGCAGAATCAATCAACTGGTGAGCCTCATACCAGGCAGAAAGGTTGGCCCCTTGAAGGTATGACTGAAGGCATCTTCTCCCAATATCAAGCAACAGTCCACAGGAAATTAAAAGTTATACACCCTACCTTTCTGAAGTAGTGTAAACTACATGTCAATTATGTTAAAAAAAATCGTCAGTGTTCAATGCCATGCAATAGCCATTCCTCAAAACATGACAGTTTCTAAAATGTGCTTGTTTAGACTGATCTTGTAGACATTTATTGCTACTACATAGCTGCATTCTAAAAAGTCTGGATTATGAAACTAGAGTTCATTAAATTAATATAAAATTACAGGAATTGAAAATCACATCCACTTAAATGACCAAACAGGATCATCCTAACTCAGCTAGATGATTAAAACTAGTTCAAGAAAGCTATAATTTAAAACAAACTCAGTACGGTAGACATAGGGGAAAAACTGTCCTATCATATCCTACTGTAAAAACAAGTTACATATGTAAGTACATATATATAATTTACTATTTATTTCAACTGAATTAAAAGACAGATGACCTGTGTAACAATTTCAAAACATTCAACATGCATTCTAACCAGTGCACAACATTTTACTTCAACAGGATGGAACTGCTAAATTATCCAAATTATCCAAATAAATAATTCCATCTAAAAAAAGTCACTTTATTTTGATGAACCTGGAAGCCTGGATATTTATGATATCAAGATTAGTGTTTAAGATCTTTTTGTGTAATCAGTTGGATCAAAAACATTAAATTATTATAAATTGCAGTACAATGTAATGCAGAGATTATCTGACCATTTTCAAAATGAAACGAATTAGTTACAGACACTGAACTGTTATGACAACTATAACTGTAAACAGAAGAAAGATGAATACTTTACTACCTACCTCAAAATTAATATCTTCACAACAGCTGCATACAATGCATGGACCAGTGATTTTCAATACTTCCATCCTTTTCTCATTTTGAATAGTAAATTTAGGCACACAAGGGTCCCAGTCTTGGGTAATGTAGCCAACTGGGGTACCTGGAGGAGCCTGAACCTCAAGCTTCAAAACAGAAGGGGGCGGGGGGAAGGGAGGGAAATAAAAAGGACAAGCATTTGTATAAGTATTACGCCTGTGCAAAGCAGCAAATGTTTGATTCGGCTTTGGCCAATTTGGAGGGCCAGTGATTCAATTAGATTTGGAGATTCGGCCGCTGAGTCGGGCTGAATCTCCTCTGAATTGAACAGGTGGTGACAACTCCCCCAGCCCCCTGCATGGCTGCCCCACCCAGCCCCAGCATCCCAGCACTTAAAAAAAAGAAAAAAAAGAAAAAAAGAAGCCCTGCACTCACCAGCTACAGCAGTGGTGATCGGGGCCTCTTGGGGCTCGTTGCAGAGCCCCCCCCCCATGCAGCACGGGGGCAGTGGGTATTGCCCCCCCTCCCCCCACCTGGTACCCGCATAGCAGCTGTTGCATCATATGGGTGCAGTGCAGATAAGCAGGGTACCACGTACTGTCCCCAAGCTGGGACAGCTCCAGCAGTCACCCAGAGCCTGGAAGTACTCAGCCCAAGCAGCCCGAGCTCCTGGATAGCACATGGAGCCCCACCGTGCTCTGCTGAGCCATGCAGCACCTGCGTGATGCAACAGCTACTGCGTGGATGCTAGGCGAGGCGGGGGCGATCCCCACTGCCCCCTGCTGCAGTCAGGGGGGAGGGGGGGGGGAGCTCTGACAGGCCCCAGAGGCCTCATTCACCACTGCTCCAGCCAGTGAGTGCGGGCCTTATTTATTTATTTATTTATTTTTTTTAAGTGTCGAGACACCTGGGCCTGGCGGGGCTCCACCCATGGTCCCCTCCCTCAGCCCCCCCACCCCCCCCCTTCCAGCACAGAGCCCAGGTCCAGCTCCCTGCAGCTGCGAGTGGGGACTGCCCAAATCTCCGTATCGATTTGGACCTTTTAATGGGGCTCCCAATTCAATTCAGAGATTCAGCCCCTGAATCTCCTCCGAATCAAATCAGCTACCAAAGCTTCACACAGGCCTAATGAGTATGCCAGAATTTTTAATGTTCTTATAAAATTATCTTTGGTACAGACAAATATTGTGAGGAAACTTCCTTTAAAAAAAAAAAAAAAAATCAAGCAGATTCACCTGAAAGCACAAAGACTCAAACAGAACCAAAAGATACTGGACTAGTCAGACTATTTTTGTTAGTGATGTTTTCCAAATACATAAGAACTACAATTTTCACCTTAACATTATATTATTGTATACCCCAAGCTCACATTAAATTAACTGCAGATCATTTTATTAATCTGATTTAAGTTTGCCTGCTAAGACAGAACATGAAAAAGTAAAGAAAAGAAAAGAAATTCTGGGAGAAACAAAGCTTCGACAGATTGGAATTCAAAACAGAAAACAGCATATTACTGTACGTCTTTCAGTGGAAACTCTTAGTGAGGGCCTAGGAATGTGAAGATATTTTGAATTTTGGATTAAAAACTGTTGCTTCATTAGGGTTCAATCCTGAAAGCTGTTATGCATGAACTTTCCATGGATAATATTAAGTCAATGAAGAATACTTCAGTTTGCCTTCCAAGAACCACACATAGCATTAAGCCCTTAATTAGCATTATCTGACCAGGTTAGGAGTTCTATTAAAAAGGGATCACAGAAGTCATGACAGACACTGGAAGAAACACTGACAGACACACATACTTGATATTTCCCCAAAAGTTTCAGATGAAATCAGTCCTATTGTATCTCCCCTCTTGACACCAACAAAATCAAGCCCAAAAGAATTTAACACTAAAGAAAGACTTAGAAAGGAACAACTCACCTCTTGCAAACAGCAAGGACAACAGCAAGAAGAGCACCTGAGAGGTCTTTGCAATGTGATCACTTCTTGCCCTATATTATCAAAAATCTTAATGGTGAAAGGTCGCGATGGTCCACAACAATTGCGAGTACAGCAATCATTCTCTTCTGCTGCAAAGTATACCCTTTGTCCCATGGCATTTTTTATTTCATATTTGTTGTTTGTTTCAAAACCAGTAATAACTGAAAAGTAAAACAGTTTAGTTAAGTTTGTGCTGAGTGATTCTATCAATGTAAACACCAAAAGTAGCATAACCCCAGTCAGAATCTGGAAACCACTGTGCTAATCTCTAGAGAAATTTATGTGAAGATTCAAGCCTTTTTACTGAAGAGTTTACAATCCAAAAAGAATACTGCCTTAGAAGTGAAAAGGGGGACAATATTGCATAATTTTGTATGCATTTGTGATGTTTCTTTATATTATGAATAACCTGCTAACTATTCTCTCCACTGCTCAGTCTAAACTGACTAATTTCTGTTACATTATGGCACAGTTGACTCACATTATATAAGACCTTTTCTGTCTTGAGAAAGGCAAGCTAAAAAGTGAGCAGATATGTCTGGCACCAAGGTAGTGGCAGCAAGGAGCCAGAAAACAAAAACAGATAACTAGGGAGGACCAGCATTGTGAATGGCCCTGAAGGAAGAACAAGAAGCCTTAAACTGATATGGGGAGAAAGCAGAGGGATCCAAAGAGAGAGAAAATACCATCAGAGCTGCAGACCACAAAGCTCCATTTTGAAAAGAGGCAAAAGGAAAAATTTTGGGGTAGGGAAGCCAAAGAGTAATCACAGTAAGTGATATAATAGGCAGTGCTCATCTGGACAAGAATGGGAGGCAGCTGGGGGAGGGTGGGGATGAGGGAGGCAGGTGGGAGGCGGTGCTGAACAAAAGTGGATACAGTCTTAGAAGTGATATGGAAAGAAAACTTAGGGATATAATCTGGTTGCATAGGGTAATAAAGAAGCAGTCCAAAGCAACATCCATTAAAAAAAAGTCATGAGTGATAAGAGAACCTAGATGTGATAAAAAATAAGAGAACACGAGTACCAAGAAGTTGGAGGAAAAAACAAGTTCATTTAAAATTAACTGCAAGACATCCAGATGTCAGGCCAAATTATGAGACAAGTCTGAAACGGAAAGGGACATCTCTAAAGAAACAGTTATAACTATGTGAATAAATTAGATCATAGATATATATTATACAGATAGCATCATTATACTAATTATTTACTGCATTTAATTAATTGTACTTCTAAATTTGAGATACTCAAAAAAGCAACTTCAAAAGTACAACTCTACTCTGTTCCTCTTCTACTGCTGTTGTCCCCTGAACATACTATAATGCAGAATTAATGAAGATATGCAATTAATAAATTACATTAAAATTAATAAAGGCTCTTTCTTTTAAAAGAAATGCCAACAAAGAATTTTTTTCATTAACTCAGGCTAAAGTTTAACAATCATGTGTGGTTACTAGATGATGGACCAGAGCAGTTTAAGACTGTGCTAATTGAAAAACTGGTACATACTTTCCAGAAGCTCAATCTGCTGATGAATTAATATCTGGTCAATCTGTTAGTGATTAAAAAAAACAGATTAGAATGAGAAGTGGAAGATAAAAATAGGAAAACAAAATATTTCTTTTTTGCTTCAGAAAAAATTATATTTCAGAATGAAAATCTGTGAATCAATCAGTATTTGCACGGTCAGATTCTCTGGCAGTTGCCACATGGAATTGATCTCACACATACCCAACCCACCCATGCAGACCAACTTAAAAGCTATTCCTGGAAAAAGACTTCAAAATTTCAAACATTCAGACTCTGGTTTTGAGAGTTGTTATGGACTGGGGGACTTCTACAGAGGGCTGGAGCTGCAACACTTTCCTTCCCCCTACTGGCAAAACAATATTTTGGATTGTAGCTGGGACTAAGATATTGCTTCAGGATTTACTAAATCTTTCTGAAAAACAAAATTCTGCTGAACTGTTGCAGGAAAGCAAGTACCAATGTGGTGAAAGTATTAATCTCCAGTTTCTTATGTCTATTTGAAAATATCTGGAGGATGAAATATTAGTTATTAAAAAATGGCATGGCAAAAGGCATGAAGTCTGACTATATTACCACTGCCACATTACAATATGAGCTCTTGCCCCAGTACACCATCCTTCCAAGAACTGCTGTTTACAACATAAAGATACATAACGGTGCAGTCTCTATAGTCATTCCAGCGGGGGGGGTGGGGGGGGGTCCTCTAAATTTGCTCCTGCCTAGCAAGGAGCAAATTAAAAAGAAACCAGAGCATATGACTCATGTCCTAAAACTGAGTCTGTAACATTACAAAATGAGCTACTGAAAAGCCACAAAATGGTAAATTCTTTCAGTTACAATGGGTCTGGTATAATTCTGACAACTGACCCATGTGCAAAAGATGTAAATGCACTCCTCTCCTTCCCTCCAAAAGAAAAACCACACGTGATCCTGTGAGCCACCAGTTCCCACTAGATTAAACATGTCAAGTTACCCAGTAGCTTTGCTTTTTCTGATCAGAGTAAAGTGAAGAATATAAATACCTGACTTAAGTATTCTAATCCAGGAGGACAGTTGAGAGGAGGGGGTGGTGCTGGCATCCAGGGTGCCCCACCAGGCCCAACAGGCTGATTTTGGACTGGGGGCACCCCAGGTGCATATGGAGTTCCTACTGGGTGGCCCTGGAAGACATAGTTAGCTTGTCCAGGAGCACCTAGTTTATGGGAAGAGCAAAATAAAACCGGAATAAAATTCTGAAAAATAGATATTAAAAAGAAAAGTGTAAATGTATCATGACAAAAAAAAAAAAAATCACTGCAATCCCAGAGCTTCAGCATCAATGTCAAGATGTGACTTAAATATTGTGGACTCTTGACTGATAATGACATTAGCTCCTATCTTTCTAGCTGTCTGCAGCATGAATAGAGAATTTTTTTCCACACTGTTTTATTCCAAACTGGTTTGAAGAAGGGGGAGGAGGAGGGTGGGGAGGGAGGAAAGAGAGACGCTTTTCTTTTGACTTTTTAAACCTTTATTGCATAAATATTAAAAAGAAATTGGTAAAAGTGCAAAGGTATGTGGTCCTCTCAGGGGTTGAACATGAAACACTTGTTAGCAACAAAAAACCACCATATCACCAGAGACTGAAACCTCTTCCTCCATGCCCCTCATGGCATTGAGCATGTAGGACCAGCTGTCCATCTTCCACCTTGCAGAGGGAAAG
>NW_005842299.1:1118061-1131997 GCF_000455745.1 Alligator sinensis | reverse complement strand
GTAAAGACTGGATTTGACCATTTCAGTATGTTTATTCAGGGACTGTTTTGCAAGAAAAGGTGCTAAATGTGCTATCCATGGGACTGTCAGGTTTGTTTTATGCAAAAGAATCAGTGTCAAAATCTGGCATTTTGTTCACCCTGAGCAGTGCCCAACTTCAGTGGGAAATACTCAGAAGTACAGTTTATTCATTAAGATGGCAGAATATGTCCCTAAAGAATAACAGACTTCCTGTATTTACAGTTTTGATCTGAAACAAGTTTCAGCTCTGTGTGGGATTTTACTATACCGATACAGACCTTAACATGGATTCAGTTAGCAGCATAAAATGTGCCTTTTACAAGTACAGTGAAATTACCCTTATATAAGAACAACATATGCTAGTATAATTGTGCCTGTTCTATACGAGTAAGTTGCACCATATTCATTATGCCAACATAGTTAATGCATACAACTTTTATTGGGGAGGAAGGGGAGGGGGAAAGAGCAGAGTCCAGACTGTACTTTGGACTTAAAGTTACTTTGGTTTCTTAGTCAATAACAAACAAGGAAGCCAGCATCAGGTCCAGGTGCCTTTGACTCCCCAACCTAAATGACTCATTTACAGCTGGTTCAAACAGGAGAGTCCATCTGCATGAGTCCAGAGCAGGGCTTGAACCCATGCCCCTGGAGCCATGCCAATATGCCTTAACTGCTTTGCTATCCAGTCCCTTTGCTATCAATTTGAAGACTTCTCAGTAAAGTAGCTGTATACTTTTTTTTTTGTAGCTGTATATTTCTGCTTGTTTTTACAGCTGAACCATATTTTAAAAATAAAGTTTGCAGCTTTCAAACTTCTGGGATACAGCATACGCATACATTTATGCATTCTTTCTAAACAGAAAAAAATATTGCTATTCTGGCATTGTGCACATATTTACAAAAATATTAAATAATTCTGTATCATCTTAGTGTCAAGTGAATAATCTCTGTATTTAGTTGTGCAAACAGAACTGAATTTTTATGAACAACAATGACAGAAGCAGGTTCAAGTCAAGTAGTGTAGTGTACTTGAATGTGCAATGGCCCCACTAGATGGCGCACATGGTATTTTTTTTAAATGTGAAGGTACTTTGAAGTTTGTCTGCATTTGTACTGAAAAGTCTAGTTTACCCAATACATGTTGCGTATATAAGTTATTTTATATAGAAGGTTCCCCCCTGCACCCCCACAACAGATAAAACTGAATTTGAACTACACAAATTTTCATGGGTATCCAAGATTAACATTTAGCAGAATTTTAACATTCAGTCACTATAAATCCCTTCACCAACTGAATTTAATCTACATAGAAGAAACCATTATACTAAAATTATAAAGGACATTTGTTCAGTTGTTCACACACTGTATGGTTTAAAAGAGATGCTGAACTACAGACATTGGTTCAGTATCAGTCGCATGAGCAAAAGAATTCTGCGCCACCTTATATGTCTCATCATTTTAAACTGATGATTAAAAAAACCCCAGACCTATGAAACCATCATTTTAGGATGAAGTATACTTATATTAAATATGCTGCTCAAAACAGCCTCCCATTACCCAAACTATTTTTTTTTCCCCAGGGAATATTATAGATCTGTTTTGTATGTTTCAATTCATAGCCAAATAACTTACCCTCAAAAGTTCCAGGTGCATACTGAGGATACCCATAAGCAGCTTGATTTCCTGTATAACCTGGTGGATAAGCTGGATTCACAAATCCACCAGGAGGTACTGAGACAGGCTTGTTTGCTGAAAGGATGAAATAACAACAAGAACATGTTTATCCTCCATAAAAACTTACCACAAAAAGGCTATGAAAAGTTTGTTTCCAAGATGATGCACATTAAAGATAAACTTTATATACAAACATTAAATAAATCTAAGAGACTTTAAAAAAAGGAGTATGTAAACATTCATAAAAGAATCAGAATTACTTAGATGCTTCTAACCCCAAGAGTGGCCAGAGGAGAAGGGGACAATTAAAATAAACGAAAAGATACAGGTTCCATGAACTGTCTCGCATGAAGTCATCAATTCATTTTCACTCTATATCAACTATAGTTACCAAAAATGCATGGCAGCATTCCTCAACAGAACAGACAAATTAATACACTATTCTTAAGCATAAGAGACTTCTCAGTTTATCAAGGACAGTTTTACAAATACTATATAAATTATAAGCACACTTTTCTTACTCTAACACTTTATGACTTCACATACTTTTTTCTTCAGCTAACCCAGGAAAATGAGATTTAACAATTGCTACAAAAGTCAGAGTCAGGATCCCGAACACAACTGTCTTTAATTTTAGGAACATACCACTTAAATTAAGAAGCCCAGTTGCAGACATCCAGAATTGAAAATTTTTAGCACAACATTTAAAAAATGTAGGGAGGGCAAGGGGAGGGAGGAAATCATGGACAGTAATAACGTACATTCACCTTTTAGGTTTGTCAGGGAAGTTATGTATCTGTGTGGTTAAGCGTCAAGACAAAAACACTAGGGCTGTGCAAGCCACCATCGTTTCGTTTCAACGTCCATTTCACCATTTCGAAGGGACAGCATTTTCTTTCCTTGTTTCATTTTGAAGCACTGTCCTGTTTCGTTTCATTGAAACTGTTTCGCTGTTTCAACGTTTCACCCATAGGCTATAATGGGGAATCATGAAAATGCCTAAAACTTCGTCGTTTTTTGTTTGATTTGGATGAAAATTGCAGGGATGGTACCCACTTCTGAAGGCATGAAGCCTGCCAAGTTTCTGGGAAACTGCACCTCAGACTGTTCAAAACAAAAGTCCTGACACTTGCCAGCAGCGACAGCCTCCTCTCATCCCGTGCACAAATCCAGAGCCTCATACCCTTGGGACAAATCCAGCACAGCCCAGCAGCCCTTCTGGGGCTGCGAGCCCCCGGATCTGCGCCCTGGATGAGAGAAGGCTCAGGCTGCTTCTCCCACCGGGGACCGATGCCCCCACTCGCCTACCTGCTTGACTATAGCCCCCTGTTCAGCCCACACCTGGCTCCAGACCCCCAGAGTGCTCCCCTCCCGGCGCAGCCCCCACCCGGCTCCAGCCCTCCTGCGTGCTCCCTGCCCGGCTTCAGCCCCCCCGGCAGCTTAACAGCAACAGCAGCTGTGCTCTTGGCCTTGTGGCACAGCCCCCCTGCATGGCACGGGGCAGCACGGCTCAGCTCCAGCTGCCAAGTTTCTGTGAAGCCTCCGCCACAGCACGCTGCTGCAGCTCACCTTGGCGCAGAGTGGGTGCCGTGCGCTTTCGAATAACCCCGGGCTGTCATCCAAGCCTGTGTGCCACTCGCAGAGACCGCTGGCCACACTGGCCCGGGTCCTGTGTGCGTAAGCCCTGCACCATCCAGCTGTGCATGCAGGACCTGGGCTGCATGGCTCCTGGGAGGAGTCCGGCACAGCCCCATAGCCCTCCCAGGGGTGTGGGCGGGCACCCCGATCTGCACGCTGGATGACAGGAGGCTGCTGCTGTTGGCTGGGACCGCTGCTGGGTACAGCCCATGCCGAGCGCTGAGAAGATTGGTACTGCCGCTGGCTTAAGGAAGCAGAAGCAGCGACAGCAAGCTGTCATCCTGAGCACAGATCCAGAGGCCTGCACCCCTGGGAGGGCTGCAGGGCTGTGCCAGACTCCTCCCGGGTGGCACAGACCCCTGGATCTGCACACCAGATGAAGGAAGCTGGCGCTGTTGCCTTTGGCCAGCAGCAGCACCATTTTTCCTGGCACTGGGTGCACAGCGCTGATCCCAGGTGGCAGCAGCAGCCTCCTGTCATCCAGCATGCAGATCAGGGGCCCGCACCCCCAAGAGTCCGGCACAGCCCCGCAGCCCTCCCGGAGGTGCAGGTGGGCCCCCAATCTGCGCGCCAGATGACAGGAGGCTGCTGCTGCTGGCTGGAACCAGCGGTGGGTGCAGCCTGTGCTGAGCGCTGGGATGCCACAGGCCCCAGCTGGCAGCCACAGCATGCTGTCATCCTGCATGCAGATCCAGGGCTGTGGGGCTGTGCCAGACTCCTCCCGGGGGGCACAGCCCCCGGATCTGCATGCCAGATCACAGAAGGCTGCCGCTGCCAGGTGGGACTGGCGCTGATGCCAAGTAAGCCAGGCTTCAAAACTCAAAACATTTAAAGTGCCCTTGTTTCGTTTTGAAGCTGTTTCAAAGGCTTTTGTTTTGTTTCAGTTTCACTGTTTTGAGCTTGAAAGGCATTGAAACAGCTTCAAAATGAAACACGAGGCAAGATTTCACAGCGCCCTAAAGAACACCTCTTGCAGTATTTCAGTGAGATCCTTAAAAGAAAAAAAAAAAAAAGTCTCTCAAGTTACTCCCATTTATGGTACTGAGTTCAAGTAACATGTTCAAGTGAGCCATATCCCACAGTTCAACATATCATTATTTCTCTCAATCCGAGAACTTTATTGAAGAAGGTTTAAATGGAGACAAGTATCTGAATAACTTAGAATACTAGAGGGCAGGATTTCACCCTATATTCTAATGGCATCAATGGCAAAATTCATTGGCATCGATGCGGCCAGGAATTCATCCTGCTACACAGAAAGGGAAAGAATTAACACAGAGCAACATTCTCTAGTGAGCTTAAAAAGAAAAAAAAAAATCTAATACTTCAAGGTAGATAACCTTACAACATAGACTAGAGGCCAACATATGATAGATAGTGACCCTGCAAGGAAATCCTTAAAATTTTCAAGAGACGGGACACACAGAGAGCTGCTAGTTCATCTGAATTCAAGTTTTACTTGACTACTTATACAGAAGAACTGGTTTGACAGGTGGGTCTTGTATGGTTGTTAAGAAAGTGCCTTGGTCAAAAGGCATTTATTCCAAGAAACCCCCTCACTATTACTGTAATAATTATTTATTGTTTTGTTTAAATTCCTACAACTGATACAGGTCATGTTTACAACTGATATTCAAAAACATTTAATCAAAGTATCAGTGAAAAAAATATTTTACTCACACTGCATGTCCATGGATCTGTGTTAAATTCTTTCTGCAAAATAAAACATTTTGTTTTATGCTTTGAATACAACAGATTGCAAATTGTGAAGAAAGCACTGATTGCTCTCTAGTTATGAAAAATTATCTAAGAATACACTGTATATATTAACAGGTGAGAAGGATTTTGATCTTAGCTGAACTGAGTTAATGAGTGGAATATTTCAGACATAAGACCAAGATACCTGAAGCCATGTCAGCTGGTTACAGAGACAGTCCATTAATATTCTAGACCAATGGTTGTCAACCGGGGTATGTGTGGACGGGCAAGGACAGTGCACTGCCACCCTTGCTGCTGCCTCACAGGAGCAGGCCGGGGCCAGCTGACAACAGTGGCAACCCTTTGCAGGTCAAACAGGCACCACCCAGACTGCCAGACGGCATGTGAATCTATGGGGTAAAATTCTTTCCTGACATCAAATGGGGTGATCAAACTGACCCTGAGCAGAGAAGCAAAACCTCTAACCAGAAACCTCCAGACTTTTCAGTTCCAGCAGGAGCATCAGAACACTCACTCAAAATCCACAGTGTACACTGTAGCCAACATCCAATGCTTCTGAGGAAGAGAGAAAAAAACCCAACAGCTATAACAACAGGAAGGGAAAAACTTCATTCTTGGTCCCATGTTACAACCAGCAAAGCCCAGAAATACTGGAAATCCAAAAACCCTCCACGCTACACTGCAACCTGGGGACCACAGACACAAATCCACACACCGTAACCAGAGAGCCAGAACTTCCCCTTCTATCATCCTATCCCCTCCATAAACCTATTCCAACTTTTTAATATTCGTTCATAACCAAGCCATTTCAGGAGGACTGTTTCAATGTCCTGCTGCTGAGTATGGTCCTCTTCAATCTCCACCTGCTCTGGACTGCAGAGCTCTGCTCGTGATCTCTCAACAATGTATACGTGTGGAGCTCCTGGATTTCCAACTGTTGTCTTTAAAGGCACAGTCCAGGCACTGATACTCCTAGATCATTCCTGCCCAATGCTTATCCAACCTCTTCTTGAAAAACTCCAATAAAGGAGTTATCACAACTTCTCTAGGTAGTTGATCCCACTGCCTCACTTTTCTAATGGTGAAGACATTTTTCCTGATAGCCAATCTAAACCTACTTTGCTGCAACTTAAAGCCTCTGCTATGCATCCTACTTTCTGCAATGAAGTAGAAAAAGTTATTCCTCTTGATTGCAGTTCTTCAGATACTTGAATACTGTTATCTTGTCCCCTTTGAAATTGCCTTTCACAAGCTGAACATGCTTATTTCTCACCTCTCCTCACATGGTTTGTCTTCTACTCCCTTTATCCAAGCCTGCCTCTGGACGCTCTCCAACTTCCCCATGATGTTTTTTAAGACCCCAGAACTGCACACAATACTGTAGAAGAAGCCTAGTGCCAAGTCTTATGTTTTAATGTCCCTGTTGAGGCCATGTAAAACTGCAGAATCACGTTGAGTCCTACACAGTACGCCAGTACCCTAATCCTACTTCATTAACACCTTCTCGGAGCCTAGGCCAGGGGTCGCCAAGTTTTTGGGAAGAGTGCCGAAAACACACACACAACTTCAACTTGTAAGATGTTAGTGTGCCAGGGGTGGATGATGGGGGAGAGCTATGAGGGGCCCAATCCTTGCTGTTGCCATGTAGCCCCAGCCCCTTCCCCGCCATTCACCCAGAGGCACGTGCACCAAGCAAAATGCCTTTGAGTGCCACACTCTGGTACCCGTGCCTAGGCTAAGAGTAGCCACAGTGCAAAATACTATTCAAACTGCACAGAGTGATGGATTTAGCCACCCATGCAAGAACTTGTTGCAACTGAAAGAGGCAAGTATAGTTTGTTTAAGCATAATCAAGAATTGAAAAATCCTTCTGGGATGCAGAGTAAACATTTGCTGGGCCCTGTGCTGCCAGAGCTGAACTAGAATAGCACTTGGCTTAACTCGTTTGTACATGGGTGAGACCAGGGTGGATTTGATTTAAATCACCAGTCAGGAAGTCTCGATTTAGTAACTGTTTTTTACAAAAAGTACATTCTTGTTGTTTGATATAACTTTAATATATATTATTCACAACTCAGAGATAGATATAGGTTTCATTTTTAGAAGGCACATGCTATACATTTTAAAACAGTTATTTATTTTGATATTTTTTCAAATTAATTTTGCAACTACATCAGAAAACTGAATTACGATTTGGTTATTTTATTTACCAAAGCTAAATGAAGCAGATACTTGTGAAGTCATTGGGAGGTGAACTATCTCCAATTCACTAGATCAATCGTGGATATTTGGGGGATATTTTTGCCACACTGTATTAGGAGAACATCAAATGAGCACCACCACCATATTTTATTAGCTTAGGGCTTGCCTCACTTTCTTTCAGATTTCTTCTCATCTTTGGTTTCAGCTTCTCTCTTTATGGCCTAGCAAGCCTGCTGCAATAATAGGTCTTCCCTTCTACCATACCATTTATTTCCTCTGTAGATCTGAATCAATGGAGAGGCTATACTCAGAAACCTATCACTCAAGACTTCTGGAATATTATGCTCAAAATGGTTCTCTTTTGCTTCTACTGCCCCTCCCTCCTTGCATTTATCTCCAGGCTCTTTCTCCTTGCCCAGATCTACTCCACCCCCAACAATCCTCTCCATTTAACTTCTTGAAACTGCACTTTTAGGGAGAGGTAAGGGCTTAACTCTGTGTACACTAACTTGCAGAGAAACAATAGGGCTGATGGGTAAGTAATCAGGTCTGTTCTCTCTCATTTCCATATACTGCTGTTAACAAGGATGTTATCTCTGGAGAGACAAATCCACAGTTTGAGAACTGAAGCCAAGCATCACAGAGATGCTTAATGGGATCTTCTAGACTGAGCACCGAGTCTCATTGGGTAGAGTGGTTTTCTTTAATCTTTACTAATCTACAGAGAAGCCTTTGGGATCCCCATAAGGTTGGGCCCCTAATATAGTCCATGGCCTGTTGTGACACATTTATAAAACTTTTCTAAAAAGGTGACATGAATATATTGTCTCAAATAGTATATAATTAGAAGTTATAATCCCTATTTCATGATATCTTTGACCTTTAACATATCTTAAATTAAAACTATATATGTTTAATTTTTTAAAAGCATTTTAACCATAAAAATATGGTTTTTTAACCATATTTAAAAAAATAAAAAATACAATGAGATTTTTTTTTTTAAATCTGATTTTTTTTTAAAAACCTTTTTTATTTTTATCCACCCTAGGTGACTTTTAAGTTGACATATCAAGTTAAAACTGCAATGAAGACAAGCTCTGAGAAGAGCTTTCAGTCACATTAGCATGTGCTCAAGAGCCGTGTTTTTTCTGTCCAAAATCAGAACATGCATTTCTTGCTTTTCCATATAAACAAAACAATGTTTTAGTTCTTCTCATGGCCTTTTACTACTCAGATTAAAAGGAAGGCAGAAAGGAAGCTGCATGTAAGACTGCAGCAGTCAAACAATTTTAACACCTCTCCTTCTACTATTTACTTTTTTTTTTTCCAGTTCTCAGCTTGGGAGTTAATATGCAGTTGTATTTATTTACTTTCCTCCTTCATATGAGGGAGTGTTTGAGCTGTATTGTATACATGGGAGCATCTGGGTTTTTTTTAAGTTTGTTTCCATAAGAAACAGAGGCAGTCTATTGTTCACTTTCTTTCCGTTGGTCAGTTACTAGATAGGAGAGAACACACAAGGAAAAGAAAAAAGTTACAAGACTGAATGCATTCAGGAAACCCCAGTACATTTAAAGACCATGTAATCTGCCACAGAAAAATCCAGTTCAATTATCTGGAGCCAATAACAATTTCTAATAGCAATGTGCATCATCACCGAGTACAGCTTTTCACTTTTTAGCATTAATTCAGGCAGGAGTTATCCGTCATAATCCACATAGATGAAAAAGTAGACTGGAGTTTCCTGATCTCCCTTTAAAACTTTCTAAATTAATACTGTGACAGGAAATTCTCATGGGTGAACAGAGACAAAACCCACCATAGAAAAAGGTGTGGCTAGAATGAAGATAAGAACAGTGGACACATTTAGCAGCCACTTATGTCAGCATATGGTTTTGGACAAGTCCTTGCAAAGTATTCGAAGGGGGGGAGGAGGATAGGGGGACAAGGGGGCATACAATGAGACTACAGTATCTCAAGGTTACTGTAAATTCACTTAAGGATGAGGGGTTATAAAAGAGCTTAGCACATGAACAATGGGTGCCCCCACTGGCTGGGAGGGCACAGCGATGCTGGCAGCAGCAGGAGCGCAGCGGCAGGAGCGCAGCGGTGGTGAATGCATGGCAGAGGCAGGCAGCTCCTACAGACGCTGCTGGCACTGTCGGCAGAGGGGGAAGGGGGGAAGAAGGTGGCAAGTGGTGACCAGGGGTCAGAGACTACCTGCAGACGCTGCCAGCAGTGGCGGTGGCAGCCAGTGGGAATCACTGACTGCCCGCAGACGCTGCCAGCGGTGTCGGCAGTGAGGTGGGGCTAACGAGCCTTTTTAGAGGGGGTGCACTGCCACACTCAGGGGTTGCATGTGCACCTGCGTGCCCCAACGCATCGCCAATGGCTTAGCAGACACCCAGAAGTTACAGAGGTAGCCCAAAAGAGAGTACAGGCAGTCCTCAACTTACAACGTTTCTCACTTACCACGTTTATAAATTGACCACCTGTTTCAGCTTTATGATGTTAGTTTTGACTTTACAATGCTTGATCCGATGTGGTACTATGCCAGCGAACAAGTTCGCTGTGTCACTCATCTCCTTGGAGAACATCTGTCCAAACTTCCTTGGACACTTTAAGAAAGCAGCCAAGACTCCTGAGAAGGCTCCAGCCAAGAGCCTTCAAGAAGTCCAGCAAAGTCACGACAAAGTAGTCCTTCCAAATCAATGATTGCTATTTACAATATAAATACATTAATTTAGCTATATTACTCATCTATAATTGATCGAGTACAAAATTCTGGGGTATTTTTGGTGAAAATAGGGTATCAGGCCTTGGTTCGGAACCAATCCCCCATTTATAACATTGTTCCTTATGAGAAAATTGGTTCCGAGTTACAAGATTTTGACTTAAGACACGGTTTTGAGGAACCAATTGTGTCGTAAGTCCGAGGGCTGCCTGTACAGTCAAAAAATTAGCCAATACAGCAGCTCCCCTCAGCTGGGTGGACACAAACAAGACAGACAGAAATTGGCCTTAAAACTAGACATCTATGCAGCTTGTGCATTAAAGAAAACCAACTACGAAACTGATAAAGTCACTGACTAGCCTCTTCTTATGCTCTAGACCAGATTTTAAATAGGTGTAAAGAAAATATATTTTACTCAATCAGTTAATTCAACTAGTTGAATTCAATAACCTGTTCATTCAAAGATGAAAAAAACTGAGGAGAAAAAAGGCAGAAATTTGCTTTCTTTTTCAGGAAAAGGAAACACACACACACACACACACACACACACACACACAAAAAGGATGGATTTAATGAATCTGAATTCTTGGAAAACATGGTAACTGGTACATGTGCAGTCTAACTCCAACATTACAGATGAGCGAATTGTATAAATGTGTGTTGAATTAAAAACAATGTGTGTACATATAAAAACATCTTATGTAACCAATACATTTTACTAAACAAACCAATTTTGAAGTGCTAGGTTTGGGCATTTTAATGGATTCTAATTTCTATCTAAATGCAGTTTATGCAAATCATAAATCATAAGGGGGGAAAAAGTCTAGTGAAAAGCTTCACTATTTTCTAACATTAATTCGAGTTAGTAATATCACATATCATATTTAGTGTAAAGGCTCAGATTCATTGTTACATTTTAAATTGTTACAAGTCAAATCTGAAAGAAAAATAAATAAAAACAACAAGCAGCACGGCAAAATATAAAAATCAAGTTTTCTTACTCACTAAAAGTATTTACACCTGGTTCCTGTAACTGAATTCCAGTGAGATTGGAATAACAAGGAAAGATTGTGAAATAAGTGAAAATTTCGAATGATGAAAGCAATGAAGGGCGGGAGGGGGCAGGGAGGAAAAGGTAATTGTTTTCAGCTGATGTTATGCAAAAGAATACTTATCTGGCTGAATTTAAACTCTACAAAAAGGGTGGGAACAAAAGGAACATTAACAGTGCTTTAAAATATTTGTTTTCTCCACTCAAACATTTGAAGTCATTTGTATGAAGATGAATTACTTTCAGCTCTTAATGATTTACTTAGAGTGGATAAAGGTAGTAAAATGCACAGATGCCTCCATGGTAGTAGATATTATATCAGTCTATTTTATATGTAAACTTACTCAAAACAGGTTATAGCTTACCAGTGAAAGATAAATGAAACTTTAGCTACATATACTGTTTCTTAAAAGCAACGTGAATGCTAGTCTCTATAGCAGAGAGAATCCTTCCACAAAGAAATTTCAGGAAACAAGATTCCACTGCCAAATAGATTGTATGTACCCTTTCTCCTCTCAAAACTATAAAAGACAGATGACCTAATCACTTGGGCCATATAAACACTCCTCCCAGCTCGGAGTGGCTGTGGTACAAAGGAGAAATGTTTATTCAGTGTGTGTCCCTTTATCAACAAAATAGCTAAGGCTCTGGACATGCACACATCTGTAAAGATAAGCAGCCTTTACACTGATCTACAGGAGAAGCAGACGCTCTGGAACCTTTTCAAAAGCAGAATGTTTCTAAAGGGCTGAAGCTGGTGCGTTCGAGTTATTGTGTGAAAAACAGCCAAAAACAATCCAAATGTAGCAAAGCACTTCAACTTTAAACCTGGAAGGAGCAGTGTTAAACCATGCCCATATAACACTTGTCGAGTGAAGTTTAGAAGAACCCAGCATAGAGGTTCCAGGTGGAAGAGGAAGGGGAAAAACTGAAGTAAAACTCCACCAATTGAAGTATCATGTCCGTTTCTATCCGGGGGAAGATACATTCAGTGCAAAACTACTAACAGCTCCCTTTACACCTCATGGCAATGCAATAATGCCTACAGCAGCAGCTACTCCAAAACAGCTTGTCATCTGTCCACTCTGGACACTGATGTAAACTTGCCCTATTTTTTGTTCGCAGGTGTAATGTCCAGGTGCCAGGTTCCTAATAAAAACAGCATCAGATAATCCTGCTGTGTTGGGAGAATATTGCCACTTAACTCCCCATGTAAGTGGAGCAGGGTAGGGGTTAAGTTAAAGAGAAAAGGTGTGCACCAAGCACTGAGTCACTAAACCCATTTATTCATAGGACACTACCAAGGAAGGAAGAGGCTTGTAGCCTCTCTGTGCTGCCACCACTCCTTACTGTGCTCTCTCTTGCTCAAAATGCAGTTCCCAGATAGACGTAGCAAGGAGTGCTACTGGGGAAGCTGGAGTCACAGGGCTTGAGCCACTGAGCTGTATGCAGCCCACTACCCAAGTATAAACTGAGTGTAGAAGTGCTACCACTCAGTTATCTTTTTAAATATGCTCGCTTTGCACAGATGCAACTATGCAATGTGCAAGACAGAGATTCAGGCTCAGCTGAGTGCTTTGCCATGAGATTCCCACTAGACTTGATGACAGCAAGCACCCAATGAATAATGAGATGAAAGAAAAATAGCAAATATTGCAATTTCATCTAATCCCAGCAGAATTTGCAGTTAACCACATTCTCACTCCCTTCAATAATATAGTCATACTTTTATCACTCTAGTTTCACAATAGAGGAAGCATGACCGTTTCACCTTGAAAAGGTAAATGCTATCGGAGAAAATGTAACAGTTAGGGGCTTTTTTTCGTGACTCTCATCCAAAAATGATATCCGAAACCAAAAGTCATACAAACTGGGATGAAACTGAATCCAGGCAAGATGAGGAAGTGATACTGGTGAAGAAGTAATCTGAGGAATTTGGGTACTACTTGATGAATGGTCCCTGACTGTTGAACATACTGTTGGTACACAGTTTCAAAGTCTTTTTGAACATCTTGTTTCCTTTGCATATCCAAAAAAAAAACAAAATCGGGCAAAATGCGAACTTCCAAATAAGGCTGGCTGGAGGACTCTCCCATTTTATCAGAGATCTGACCATGGTTTTTAATGTGTTTGTGACCTTCAGGCTCACTTCCTGCAAATCAAACTGGGAACGAAGCACCCTTACCTTAAAAATAACAATGATGATACAAGATCATAGTCCAAATTAAGGTTTCTATCATAATATTCAAATCCCACCAAGGCGGCCAGCCTATGGTACTTACAGAGATCACCTCTCCTTTATATCCACAGCCAGCGACAACAGCTATGTGTTTATGGGGCTTTATCAAGTCTACATATCAAGGAATCCTGCTCTTGTCTATGTGACGCACACAAAATCATCGAAAGCTAGGGTTAGAAGGGACATCAGGAAGTCATCTAGCCCAACCCCTTGCTCAAAGCAGGACCACCCCCAACTAGATCATCTAGGCCAAGGCTTTCTCTACCCAGGTCTTAAAAACCTCCAAGGACAGAGATTCTACCTCTTCTCTAAGCAACCGGTTCCAGTGCTTCACCACCCTCTAGTTGTATTTCATCCTACCACTTTATCCAGGGGCATATGAACCTAATAAGGAACAGGTGGATTCATTATAGAATGCTACCCAGCTTCTCTGTAGTCAGTCTCATGGCAAGGAAGTTTGGCGGGCTGTGCGGGGAGCCCCGCAGGCAGAGCGGCCGGGGCCCAGCTCGGGCCGGGGCCGGGCTGTCCGCACTTTAGCAACGAGGAAGTAACGGCGCCGCTCCCTGCCGGAAAGGAGTCGGACAGCCGGTTTGGAAAGGTGCAGCTACGGCTTTCGCTTTGCCTCGAGGGGCCGCGAACAGGGGCTGTGCGGACGCCC
>NW_005842299.1:1112425-1117986 GCF_000455745.1 Alligator sinensis | reverse complement strand
TCTGCCCCGGGCCCCCGCGGCCGCCGAGGGAGCAGGGCGGTGCCTGGCCTGCAGGCGGGTCCGCGCGGGTGCCCCGTCGGGGCCGCCTTGCTCCCAGCACCGGGGCCCGGCGCGGTACAGCGCATCCGCGGCCCATCGTCCTGGGCGGGCGCCGCTGCTTGCAGCCCGTGCGGCGACGGGCAGCGTCTCGCTGCTCCCGCGCTGCGCGGCCTTTCGCCGGCTTGCTAGGCAGCGCCTTCAGCACAGTCCGTCTGCAGGGATCGCTGCCACCTCCTTTTCACTCCGCAGAGAACTCCCCAGAGCTGCCCCTGCGTGTGTGATGGAGGCAGGCAGAGTGAGTGCTGCAGGGAATCGGTATCAAGCATCTTCACTGCGGTTTTGTCCAGCATCCATTAAAGCTGGAATTAAACAAACAAACAAGTGAGGTTCCATGAAAAAATGACAAGGAAATTATATTGCAGGGATTTCTCTCTGTTTGCCTTGAATTCAGGTTGATGTCACCTGGTCCTGCAAAACATGCCTAACCCTCTATGAATTTAAAGATCCCTGGCCTCCACAGAGAAAGTAAAAAAGACCAAGGCTAAATTGATGCAGTCTTCACAGGTTAGTCTAAAGCTGCATAGGTTGAGCCAATAAAAAAGTGAACAGACACCAGCTTTTGATTCCTGAAGTGCAGCCGCAGCCATGCAGTGGTTCAGACCAGAAGCAGCAGGTAGAGGGAGGGGCAGAGCATGCCGCTTGGGCCAAGGCTAGCGGGGTTGCAGGGAAGGTCCAAAGCATCCTGGGGGGGGGGGCTGTGAATTAATAGGAATTACCACCTGATCAGATGCACTAAACCTAGTAGTTTTGTTTTTAAGCTACTAACTAGTTAAATTGGTTTAAAAGTGTAATCTGCATATGTTTTCACTGAATCAGTAGAAACTGAATCAGTGATCTTTCGTTACTGTTTAATACAGAAAACATGCTCCCCACCTTTCCCCCAAAGAATGCAGGTACCATTTCAACAGATTTCTGCGCATATTTACATTTTATCACTGTGTTTAAAGCCTATGGATTGTAACTCATTCATGCCTTTACAATCATGGTATAAAAACAACCTATTATTTATTTTACATTTTCAGTAACTCCCAACTTTCTTATGTTCAGTTTTGACTTTACTTTGCAATTCCAAGGTACTGATTTGTCTAATTTAACATGGTAAGCCGCTAGACATTTTAGGCTTTCAAAATCAGAGAATTTTCCATCATTGAGGGAAATTTTCCATCAATTTTCCATTCTTTGCATTACAGTAATAACATTAGCTAACCACGTCAGTTTGCAGTCCAGTAAAGGCAGTGGGTATGCAGTATTTGCAAAGTTTTACCTGTACTGATATGTTATGTTCTAAACATGAAATGTGCTTTTTCCTCAGGGAATAATTTATAATTTTCCATTAATGAACACTGCTCTGTAGTCCTGTATTCTATTAAAAGGCCATATTTGTTATTGGTTCATGTTCTCAACTACTTCTACCATATATGAACAGAACTTTCAGGAAGACTTTTCTTTCTACTTTCATTGCTATTTCTATTTTCTCAAGTCTTTTCCTTGTGAAACAATGCCTCTTGGATTTCTACTGAGCACCAGATCTACTGAGCACCCAATTTGTATTTCACTGATTCTACCAGCATGTACAGATCTAATTAAGATTAAATCATGTATCCTGTATCAGTCAGTCTCTCACCAGCTCATTGTATTACAAACACAATAGGGGCTTTTCATGAAAAAGTCACAGCAATCCAAATGTATGTGTTTGAGAATTAAGTCAGTCTACTATGCATCAACCAGTTCATATTATTCTTTACTGTAAGTATCAAAGGAAACATTTTTTCAAGGATATTGTACATTTCAAGTTTTTCCATAGTCTTTACAAAAATCACCTTGATTCTCTTCCTTTTGCCACCTGCTGGCAGAGCCCCCCTGCAGCGTTGTGCAGCCCTGTCTGCCTGAGACCCAGCACCACCTGTGCCACATAGCACAGGCCTGCCTCGGCTTGACCCGGGAGCATGCACCTTTGGGCAGGACTGGGCAGCTCTTTGTCACTAGAGTCTCGACACGGCACACCAGGCTCCCTGCCTTCATGGAGCCGGCCTGGCCTGATACGAGGAACCACTTGCAGGGTATGATGGGCTAGGAGGAGGGGTAGAGGTAGCAGGGATGAGAGAGAGAGGGATGGGGGTAGGGGAGGACTTTGGGTCAGAGAGGTGGCTAGAGCTGGGCTTAGAGCCCCCCTTTTTGCCTAGAGCAGCCTGTACAGGGGGAGGCCAGCCTGAAAGGAAAGGAGCTTGCTCAGCCCAGTCCCTGAGCCCCAGTCAAGGGCTTCCCAGGAAAGGCATGGGGAAGCGCTGGGGCCTGGGCACAGACAGGGAGCAGAGCAGCAAGGGCTGGTACTGCTCACAGCCACAAAGCAGTGGATGGAACAACTGCAGCTGGACGCATGTCCTGGTGCTGGGAGGGAGCTAGTGGGGGCAGGCAGGACACTGGGATATCAGTGCTTCTCAGCACCCCACATCCTGGTGACCAAAGTGGAAAGGGGCGGCTCTGATTTTTCTATGATGAAAAAAACAAAGGAAATGCTAAAGTGTATAGGATATTTAGAACTTGTTTATTATGATGATAGAGGCACTGCTAGGCTTCCAAATTGCTTTAAAATTGTAAATATATCAATAAAGCATTGCCCAACTCTACATATAGTGGTGTTTCATTTTAAATCACAAAATAACAGAGATTTGGGGTATTTTAATGAGAGAATTTGGGTTCATCAGAGAATCTGGAATTTTTAAATGGGGAACACCAGGATCTTTACTGGTGAGACAAGTGGCAAGATGTAGACAGAGGAGCCTGGGGAGGGGAGCTGGGCAGGGAACAGGTTTCCCAGCCCCCACCAGGAGGGAGCTCCTGGTGCCAGCTCTGCGACTGTGGGACTCATCCTGGGAGATCCTTATCGCCCAGGCTGAGCTCCTAGGTCTAGGGGCTTGGACCGTGGAGCCAGCGCTGAGAGATAAGTGTCTCCCAACTCAAGGCCCTCCACCACAGAGCTCAGGCTGGGAGATAAGGATCTCCCAGTCCTTGGTTCCCTATCGGAGATATCTGAGCAGGGGTTTTGGAGTTCCCTGCTTCCAGAGCAGGGGGGACATAGTCCCCGCCCAGGCTCCTGTGGCAGAGTCTACCCCTGCAGTAGGCAGCTCCTAGGGGCAGGGAATTATTTTCTACCTCCTGGTGGATGGGTGACCGGGAGTAGATTTTGTTCCCAGTCAGGCACCTACATGAGCACTATTTGTGCCATTACTAATCGTGAGTAAATTTGCTACTTGTATTTGCAGATAGCAAAATTTACTTGGGATTAGAGAGGTTTACTGCGAAATAAGCATGTGCATGTTTACAAAAACTCCTACAAATCATATTGTACAGGATATACTTAATGTAAACAATTTAGAGGACTATAACTTCATTGTTATGTAGAGAACAAGAAGGACAAGCATAATTAGTGTGGAATCAGAAAAAAAATAAATGCCTTAAACTTTGATTATTTGAGTTATAAGATGACATGACTGCTTTGTAGAGAATTGCTGGCTCTGTACAGTAGAACAGATAAGGGAAAGTGTTTGTTCTTTCCAACTCCTCTGCAACTGCTTCACTCACCGCGGCCTTGAAGATAGCAAAAAGTATGTACAACTCTGATTTCCAGGTGCAAGAAGGAGGTTTGTGAACTAACCTCGCCTCCCCCATAAGGTCCCATCTTGATTACAGCAATGAAGTAATGTTTATAGCTGCTTTTTATGCTAATTTCACTATATAATTACATGAGTTGTAAGTGATTGTTAAAAAGTATATAAGCCTCCTGATTTTGCTTTTGGGGGGGGACCCCTTCTAAGTGCTTGGGAAATCTATGTCACTTTGGAATCCCCCCTACAGCTGTAGTTTTTTTTAAATAAAAGCTTTTGTTAACCTGACTCAAAAGTATGCTGCGTGTGTTTTCACAACAATTCCTGGTGCTGTGACTCGGATCCAGAACACGTGCTGAAGAAGGAGGACCACGGACTGCCCCCCTCCAAACCCTGAGGTAACTGGATCTGAACCTTGTTAAAACAGGTCAGTCTGAACCTTACTGCCGGCTAAAATTTTCTGTCTGGTAAAGGATCCCATTTTGTGTTTGGTAACGTACGTTTTATTTAGGGAGAAACTGTATGAAGCACCTTCATCCTACAGCACATCGGGCTTGTCGTTAATTAACTAAGGCGGTGTGGGGGAGGAGGTCTGGCTGACTGAATGAATGTGCATGTGTGTGTATTTAGAAATATGAGCCACTGACCAGGTCTGAGACTACGGTTGGGTTCAGCCGCCCCAATTCTGCCTGACAGGGCAGTTTTGAAAGCAAGGGGGCCCAACTGGAACCTCGTGACCCAGTGGACAGGGCTTCCCAGTGATTGAATAAATGTGCGTGTGTGCATTTAGAAAAATGAGCCACTGACCAGGTCTGGGACTAAGGCTGGGTCTAGCCGCCCCGATTCTGCCTAAAAAGGTAGCGTCAAAAATAAGGGGGCCCAGCTGAAACCTCGTGACCCAGTGGACAGGGCGTTTGAGTAATTTTGTCTTTTCCAAACCCCTTGTCCCAGTAGCTTCTGTCGAGAGCAGGAGTAAAAGGATCCCTCTTGTGTTTCCCTCCCCATTTCCATTTTATGAGCTGGTGTCGGGTCAGAAACCTTTTGTCTGGGCGGTAAAAAACTGCGGGGCAAGGCACTAAGCGGCCCGGACATCCTAAATAAGCCTATCCTACGTCTCCCTGTGTGACTAAAAAATGAGAACAAAGTCCTAAACAAGTTCCCGTCCCCCCTAAGAAGACTCCGGCGTACTTTATGTACACACTCTATTCTCCCGAGGCTTGCAAGTACCTGAATAAGTGGAACTAGTATACTAGGAATGATCCTGTGAAGCATTTTCCACAAGAAGGAACATTTGATCAGGATAAAATAGTGCACTTAAGAGGGGCTTTAGAGTCCCGTGGATCCAAAACACCACAAAACCAGTGGGACGCGTTCTTTTATTGGTATGATGAAATGTCCAAAAGGCGGACAGAATCTCAAACTAGGAGCCTAAAAGACTCTCAAGAAAAATTAAAACAGCAGTTACAAGCTGTTCGGGAGAAATTGGCTGCTCCCCCAAATTACACGCCGGCCCCCGCTCCGATGTATCCAGCATTGCCCGGGGCACCCCACCGCTGGAGCCAGCAGAGGATATCCTTAACCTTTATTCAAACCCTGCTCTCCTGAGACTCCCACATCAGCAACAACCGGTTCAACATCAGGCTGCAGCCCAAGGTAGTAACCCATTAGCTAAAGCTCCTTTATTAAATTCATCCACGGAGCTTAATAGTCCGGACTCATCCACCATATCTACCACTCAATCATCACCAGTGAGACAATTTACTCCTGGGTCACAACCCACCACAGGTGTATTTAAAAGAATGGGAATAAGCACGGAAAGATCTCCCATCAATCTTAGATCCCGAGCTGCACAAGTTT
>NW_005842299.1:1108973-1112262 GCF_000455745.1 Alligator sinensis | reverse complement strand
ATTGTTATAATCCAACATGGGCTGACATTAATCAGCTCATGCAATCCATTTTGCCTAAGAAAACGATGCTACATCTGTACGCTGCCTATACTTAGCCAGATCAAAACCCAGGAATTAGCCAAGACTTTATTAACAAGAGAAATGCTTTGGTTCGGGCAGTTCTCACAATTTGCCCAAAAAAGGCAGACTGGACCAAAATAAATACCTGTAAACAAAACAAAAATAAACACCCCAGTAACTATTTAAAACGCCTCAAACAGGCATTTAAACGATATTCAGAAATAGATAACCCAGTTGAAAATGCTAAACAAGCAATAGTGGCAACATTCATCCAGAGACTTAACCCTAAAATTGCTGAAAAAATTCAAACAGTAATTATTAGCTGAAAAACTAAAAATTTAACTGAAGTCCTTGCTTGTCGACACCGGAGTGTCCCGCTCCACGCTAAAGGCTGCTAAGTTTCCTTTCCTACCTTATTCTCCTGAAACTGTAAATACTGTTGGTATAGGCAGACAACCTATCCCACATCCCGTCTCTAAACCTGCTTCCATCTCTATTAGCCCTTTGTCTGAAAATCATGCCTTTCTTCTTAGCCCCTGTGCACCTGTCAACCTTCTCTGTAAAGATTTGCTGTATAAACTAGAATACATAATTTATTGTAGCCCAGATGGTGTTTACCTTAAGGTACCGGAACATAAAAAAACCAAGCTTGTGGCTTTGCTAACCCAGGAGTACTCTGATCCTGACACTTCCTACTTGCAAGAGAAACTGTTAGCACGAGTACCTCCACAGCTGTGGTCCACCCATGCGAATGAAGTGGGGCACATACTAAGTGCTAAACCAGCGCGTATCACCTTGAACCCTGCGGAGCCACTTCCTCGTGTCCCACAGTACCCCATCTCAAAGAAAGCTGAGGAAAGAATCAAGCCTGTCATTTCCTCACTCCTTAAGCAAGGGATTATTGTCCCAATACGCTCCCCTTGTAACACACCTATCCTACCTGTCAAGAAACCTGATAAAAATACTTATCGCTTTGTACAAGACCTTCGAGCTGTAAATGCTGCTGTTTTACCTACTTTCCCCGTGGTCCCTAACCCTGCCACTATTCTTTCCTGTATCCCTTCAGATGCTACATATTTCACAGTAGTAGACCTTTGTTCTGCTTTTTTCTCTATCCCCGTTCATAAAGATATCTTGTTCAAAGGGGGGTCCACCCTTGTTCAGTATATTAATAATCTATTGTTAGCCTCACCCACTTTGAAGGCCTATAAACAAGATACTTTAACACTCCTCACAGCTTTAGCTCAAAAAAAGCCACAAGGCCTCAAAATCTAAATTACAGCTCTATAAGTCTAAGGTACATTATTTAAGACACAATATCTCAGCAGGAGAACGCCACCTTTCCCCTAGTAGAGTTGAAGCTATCCTCAACATTCCCAAACCTATGACTAAAAAACAGATGAGGGAATTCTTAAGTGCAACGGGTTATTGTAGATAGTAAATCCTAAATTATGTTGCTTTTACAAAACCCTTGCAAGCATTTACTCATAATACCACCCCAGAACCCCTCCCTTAAACTCCTGAAGCCAAACAAACGTTTGTGGCCCTTAAACAAGCCCTCGCTGTTACTCCCGCTCTTGGACTTCCTAATTATAAAAAACCCTTTACCTTGTTTTATCATAAACAAGAAAGAATCTCTTTAGGAGTACTCACTCAGCTAAATAGTAAAAAACATCACCCAATTGCGTATTATAGCTCTGCCCTTAATCCTGTAGCTGCAAGACTTCCTCCTTGCCTCTGTTCAGTTGCAGCTGCTACCTTGTTAGTTAAAAAGGCAGATTCTGTAATTTTAGGACACTCTTTAACCGTTGCAGTTCCACATACTGTGATGGCCCTTCTCCTCAAGAGCAAAACTCAGCACATTTCCAATTCCCGTCTTACTAAATATAAGAAACTTCTACTATCAGCTGCAAATGTAACCTTAAATCCGCTGTTCAGTTCTAAATCCTGCATCACTTCTACCTATTACCTCTAATAGTAAACCTCATGATTGCCTGTCTGTCACAACTCAGTTATTAACCCCTCAAACTAACCTCAAAGACATTCCTATCCCAAACTCTGACCTTATTTTATTTGTTAATAGTTCCTGTCTTAGAAATGATGCAGGCAAATTAGTTGCAAGATATGCAATATGCACTCAGTATGCTATTTTAAAAGTCTATTCTTTACCCCAAACTCGTTCTACTCAAATTACTGAACTCATTGCTTTAACACGTGCTTGCATTCTTGCAAAAAATCAAACCACAACCATTTATACTAACTCTAAATATGCTTTTAATATTGTTCATAATTTTAAACAAATCTGAAAACAAAGAGTTCCTCACTTCATCAGGAACCCAAATCAGTCATAGTTGTTATGTAAAAGCGCTCTTAAAAGCTGTTCAATTACCTTCTGCTATTGCTATTATTAAATGCAAAGCTCATAAAAAACCCTTTGATGATGTCACATGAGAAAATAATCTGGCAGACCGTTCTGCCAGAAACGCGGCCCTTTCTGGCCCACAGGCTCCTAACTCTGTTCTTGTTTGTTTTTCAGCAAACCAGTCTCCTTTAGCTAGCCTTTCAAGTCTGGCCCTTCTTCAAAATCAGGCCCCCCCCAAAAAAACCCCAAAAAACAACTGGCTGCGTGCAGGATATTCACTGCACCCCGACTCTCTCTGGCGCGCCCCGAATGGCCGCCTAGTGACGCTTAGAGAGCTTTTATCACATCTTGCTCATTTAACCCACTCTGTGGCCCATACGAGCAAAGGGGGGATGATTGCTACAGTACAAAGAAATTGGTTTGCCCAAAATTTTCCTTCCATGGCACAACAGTACTGTAGCTCCTGTCCCATCTGTTTAGCTTACAACATTGGGCAACGGGTAAAAACGACACCCGCAGCCCATCCCCCTCCATGGGGACCGTTTGTAAATCTGCAAATTGATTTTGTGCAGCTACCTAAGTGCTGTTCTTATGAGTACATTCTTGTTATTATTGATGTGTTCTCTGGATGGGTAGAAGCCTACCCATGCGTACATGCTGATTCCATCACTGTAGCGAAGAAATTGCTCAAAGAATTCATCCCTAGATTTGGAATGCCCCTCACAATAGATAGCGACTAAGGCACCCATTTCACAGGACAGATAGTAAAAAACATCTGCCAAGCACTCAACATACAGCAACACCTACACTGTAGTTATCATCCACAATCAAGTGGTGCTGTAGAATGTAAAAACTCTGATTTAAAAA
>NW_005842299.1:1089274-1108573 GCF_000455745.1 Alligator sinensis | reverse complement strand
ACCCTCAGGACCTCACTCAGGCAAGTGAGGAGCATCAGGGTGCAAGTGCTAGTAACCTCTCCCCTGAACCTAACACCTCAGCCCAGCCGGATTCATCAGTTGAAGAACGAAGATATCATCTCTGGCCTCGAAGAAAGTAAATACTCCCATTCGGAAGATCACCACCTCAATCGAGACCAAGAGTCGACATTATCAGTCCTTTAGGTAACCTGAACCCGAAAGACGAAGAAAGACTTTGGCTGCCATCCTGGGTTTGGCTGGTAGTGTTCTTTATCTTACTAGTGCTGGTTATGTTGTTGTTGAAATTCTTTGTCCCTCCTGTCTCTAAAAATGGCACTGATATCCTTATACATCACACTTGGGTATCTTAGTATCACCCAAGGAGGGTGGAAGAAAAAATTATACTTGCAGATCTCCCTTATGGTAGCTCAAGCTGGAAATAAAAGTGACTGCTAAATATGCTCTCACAGCCCAGCACACCTACACCAAAGAATCCCAATAATCAGAGTACCAATATCCCTCCAGCAATGGGAAAAAATAAACGGCAGCTTCGTTAGACACTACTCGTTAGCTGCCCATCAGTCCGTTCCTAAGGAATAGAGGGCCGCCCCTGCTAACTGGATAATCTCCCCAAGAGTAGAGGCGCCTTTCTGTTACAGATCCAACAACACCGGAGCTTATAATAAAGCCACACCTGTAGGACCCTACCCTCATTGCCTAACTATTCTAGATTATAGCCCTAATAGCTCCAGTGGAATCCTGTTGAGTAAAGTACCCTCTCTCAGTTGTACAGGATTCATGGTCTACAACTTTTCTAAGGAACCTCATGTTGCTCTCATTGCAAACAGATCGGAATTTTACATTCACTCCAATTTTACTTCTTATAATATATTTCAGTCCAGCAGGATATCAACCAAACGTGGTCCGTCCTATACGATGCATATCAATCGAAAGTGCCGGATATGGCACAACACCTGTCCAGATTTGAATACCCTTTCTGCCCCAGGCCTTTACTGGCTCTGCGGAAACAGGGTTCATAAAATCTTACCCTAAAATCGGGTGGGGGCATGCACTCTTAGACATGTTATCCCTGGTTTCAAAATGCATAGTGCAATATATCTGAAACAAATAAAAAATTTCAAGCATCACATGAAAAGGGCAGTTAACCCCTTATCTACCAGAAACACAGAATTCCATCAATTTGTGAAAACCTTCATACCATGGCTTAAAATAAAAAAATTAGAATTAGCCATAATTAACATTTCAGCCACAATAGAAGCTATGGAAAATGCCACTGTGGATGCAATTCAGGCTCTGCAAGAAGAGATCTCCCAGATCTCACAAATAACTATACAACACCGTATAGCCCTAGATTACCTATTAGTATCCCAGGGAGAAGTATATGCCTTAGTAAACTCCATCTGTTATATCTATGTCAATCAAGACATGTGAATAGAAACCGACATTCATAAAATTCAAAATCAGTTAGGGGTCCTACATCAAGTAGCCTCAAAAAATACTGACTGGGGTCTAGAAGAAACGTAGTCTTGGCTAACCTCCTGGCTCCCAGATTTCAGAGCCCTTGACAAGAAAATCCTGTATGGAATATTGTTTGTCTTGATAGTTCTGATAATGTTTTATGTCTTAGTGCAAAAAATACTGACTGGGGTCTAGAAGAAATGTGGTCTTGGCTAACCTCCTGGCTCCCAGATTCCGGGGCCCTTGGCAAGAAAATCCTGTATGGAATATTGTTTGTCTTGATAGTGCTGACAATGTTTTATGTCTTAGTGCAACTGATCCTCTGCTGCATGAAAGCCAGCAGAAGAAGCTTTAGCAAAGCAAGAAAACCCACGGCAAAGTTTAAAATAATGGTGTTACAAAAGTGTAAGCAGATTAAAAAAAAACATGAAAGGCTGCATGATAAAATAGAGAAGCTCATGAGAATAAAAGTTTAAGGCTAAAGTAAGACTAAATAGTCTCAAAGCAGGGACTGTGGAATCAGAAAAAAAATAAATGCCTTAAACTTTGATTATTTGAGTTATAAGATGACATAACCGCTTTGTGGAGAATTGCTGGCTCTGTATAGTAGAACAGATAAGGGAAAGTGTTTGTTCTTTGTAACTCCTCTGCAACTGCTTCACTCACTGCAGCCTTGAAGATAGCAAAAAGTATGTACAAATCTGATTTCCAGGTGCAAGAAGGAGGTTTGTGAACTAACCTCGCCTCCCCCATAAGTTGCCATCCTGATTACAGCAAAGAAGTAATGAAGTAATGTTTATAGCCGCTTTTCATGCTCATTTCACTATATAATCACATGAGTTGTAAGTGACTGTTAAAAAGTATATAAGCCTCCTGATTTTGCTCTTGTGGGGGGACCCCTTCCAAGTGCTTGGGAAATCCATGTCACTTTGGAATCCTCCCTACAGCTGTAGTTTCTTTTAAATAAAAGCTTCTGCTAACCTGACCCAAAAGTATGCTGCGTGTGTTTCCACAACATTAGAAATGTAGCTACTAAATACACAGCCAAGATTTTAATCTCATAGTCAAATTAAAAATTATATGATATAGATGAAGCAAATGTGTTAGGAGGGGAAAAAAAGATACTCTGTAGTAATTGTATGGTTTTTTGTTTAAAAACAACAACAATAGCAATAACACCACCACAAATGCTTTAAAAATATTAAAATTTAACTGAATTCAATTTCCTGATGGGACAAGAAAACAAACCTCACTGTCAGCAATGTAAAGAATTTTCAGGTGAGTGAAGCATGACTTCTAGGAATGTTCTTTGGATGTCTATAACCTATATTTTGCTTGTATTTCATTATCTGCCTAATTAGACAAAAAAAAATATTCCTCCTTTGCCTACTGTGGGCCCATTCGTAGCAAAACAGACAAGCAACACTTATTATGTAGTACTTATTTCAAGCAAACAA
The DNA here is from genome assembly GCF_000455745.1 of Alligator sinensis. NCBI lineage: Eukaryota > Metazoa > Chordata > Crocodylia > Alligatoridae > Alligator > Alligator sinensis. The sequence continues at coordinate 1,105,637 of NW_005842299.1, read as the reverse complement.
AAATCTGAATGCTAAAAATCCATGACATTTGCAGTGAAGTTTTCAAACTCAGCCTTAATTCTGTTCTTTCCTGTTCTCTTATCTTGAAGATGAAAAATCAGCCTTGTCAAAAATATTTTACTGTTCCTGGATTTGCCATAGACTTCCCGTGCAGTAAGTAACATGATTTCTAATGACATGACAAAAGTTCTTAGAATAGTTAGAAGGCAGTGCATCATTCTGAAATGCAGATGTGATATTTATTTACTAACTTATATGCCATGGTCCCCAAAAATGCTCAGGGAGGCTTACAATGAAAAACAGAGACATTATAGAAGCAGATAAAATATTAAAATAGAGCGATAATAAACAAACTTCCTGAACAGTGCCCCAGAACTTCTGCTAAAAGCCTCTCCAGTTGTGATATAGGTGTGGAAGTCAGGTCTGATGGGAAGCAGAAAGGGGTGTTGTACCTAGAGATGTGAGTGGGGATTGGGCAGCATGGTTGGGATGGACTGGAGGGTTTGCTCTCCTGAGTAATAGCCAAAGAAGCAAAAATGTGTGGGGTAGGATGGAATTTTAATGTTTAAAGTCGCTGATTGGGGAGTCTGTTTTGTCTTATCTTGTGGGTTGTTTGTTACTGTAAGTCACTCAAGCATTTTTGGATAGGATGGGATAGAAATCTAAGCAATACTAATATAAATAAATAAAAAAGATGTATGGTGCTTCTTGAAGATGTATAGGCTTGGGCTCTAATGGGCCTCAAGAGGGGAAGAGTTCTAAAGCTGAAGACAGAACAACCTTTTTATGGAAGATTCAGAGTATACAGAGAAATGGCCGACTTATTAGTTGAACCTAGGCCAATAGATCTACCTAGGCAGAGCTTAGACACATTCTGGCTTTCATTTTTTTCTGTGATATCTGGTGCGGAAATAAAACTACTGGTCATAAATTGAAATAATCTGAGGCCAGTAATTTATAGAGGATGGAATAAGACAGTAAAAGGTTTTGTCTCTGACTAATATGGAGAAAGACGCAAGAGGGAGAAATTTACCAGCTTGTGGTGGAAACATATGTTTTTTCTCTTGCTTCAAAACTTTAAATGTTATAGGTAATGTTGTTTGATGGTGCAACTCACCTCCTATTGAAAATCCATAGAATCTCAGTGGATGGGGTCTATAAAGAGAAATATGTTCCCAGTCTTAACTATATTTTTGTTTAGTATTTTGGTATTCTACAGAAATATAAACACCTAAAAATATTTTCTGAGTCAAAACTACCAGAATAGACTGTGTAAAAACTGATAGCAGTGATTCTAATGTGCTTCATAAACTTTGCTGCTAGATTTTATAACTTCTGAATTCTAAAATACTGGTGCAACTAAGATTGGGCCTCTGCCATTATGCTATGTAGAGTACGTGTGTGTGCAAGTAAGAGGCTATTTCAATAACCTAAATTTAATAAATCTAGGTAGACAATATAAAAAGGGTGGGATAAATAAAATATTTTAATTCTAATTCTACACCAAGAAAGAAAAACAAAGTCACAATAGAAATTTGTGGGCTGGGAACTGACCTGATATCTCCCGAATCCCAGTTTTGCACTTCATTTTTCAGTAAAATGATTTTTCTCCCTCTGTGGTAGTTGTTTCATTATATTTAATGGCGAGCTAAATGCATAACCTCTATATTTATCAAATATTTACAGTGTGGGTCACAAAGATACTTTTTTTTATTTATTCATTTCATTGTACAATATTGTGTTAGTCAGCAAGCTAACAGTCTTAAAATAGTTTTCAACAAATGTAGCTACTTGCAGCAAGTGCATTTAAAAATAATATTTAAAAAAAAACAAAACTAAGTGAAGTGCAGGGTTCAATTTTGCGGATGTTTTATTAAAGTTTGTATACATATAATATACAAAGTATATTATATAGTATATATTACTTTGTACAACTATGTAACTTTTGAATCTCAAGCACCAAAATTTGCAAGGAATCATTTAGACTGCAGAAGTTGATTTAACAGTGAAAGCCCAGACATCATTCATCATTCCTCAAGAGCTGGAAGAATTTAATAAAGGGGTAACCAACCAGAAAACCCAAAGTACCTTATTTATTCCTGAAGTTTTTGCATCTAGCTGGTTCCAAATCACAGCCTGAAATGAGCAGTGGAAAAGTTTTGCTGTAGCCAAGCAAATTCACACAAACATTGTCAGAACTGCAGTAAGCCTGCACAAGCTTCTTACAGGTACAAGCCATCACGTTTACAGCATTTAGGATTAATAGATCTGTGTCACCAAGACTGTAACATGTAGCTTGTATAAATCAAGTATACATTTTCTGCTAACTGGCTAGTCATGTAACAATATTTATTTAGGATGACTTGGTGTCATGGACTGTTTTGAAGAAAATATTGCTTTTCCCCTTCTGGACTCTCTCCAATTTGTCCACATACTTTCTGTAGTAGAGGGCCCAAAACTGAACACAGTACTCCAGATATACCACTCTCTAGTTTTTAACAGAGAGCCCAATTGTCTGTTCATCTTAGCATAATTTCTCTTCAGAGTGGCTGCAACCTGACGGTGAGTTTCAGAAATGGTTGCTAACAAGTTGCCCATCCAAGTGTCATTTAAAGCATGAGGTTGCAAATAATCTGGAATGGCATCTCCCAACTACCGTTGTTCAGGAAGGTGCAGAAGGCATCCTGCCATAGCTTCACGTGGGGAAAATCTGTGGGCTGCTTGAGTTCCTTGGTCAGCCATTAATACCAGAGGTAACTTTTCATTCCAGTCTTTGCCTTGTTGCTCAGTAACCTTTTTCAAAGCCAGTGTCAAGGTGTGGTTAGTTCTTTCAACTTTGTCTAAGGATTGAGAGTGCCCTGCAATGTGAAATCACTGTTTTATACCCAGGGCCTTACAAAGTTCCCACATTACCTTCCCCACAAAGTGAGGAACTTGATTAGAGTCATTTTTGTCAGGGAACCCAAATCAGGCACAACTGGTGAACTCAGACTGGTGGGGCAGGTGGAGCAGCACATGGGAGCAGGGAGGGGGTGGGGAATGAGGTGAGGGGGCTTGCAGCTGGCCAGGAACACAGCTCATACTTTAACACCTCCACACCTCTGATCACCATAGGGACTGATTGGATGGGCCTCTCACCTGCCCAGCAGATCTGTATCCTTGGCCTCTGCCTCTGAGTGCTCCAGTATAAGGTGCAATCCTTTCCTTCCTGGGTGGGGCTGAGAACAAAACATTAGTAGCCATAAACACATCTCCCAATGGAGATTGTTTCAATCCTACCCAATGGGGTAGTGTTAAAAAGGGTCCGAGGGAGGAGTTGAAGAACTGGAGGCTGATTACCCTCCTGAACTTTGAGTACAAGCTGCTGGCCAAAGTCTTGGCCAAGCGATTTAAATACATCCTAGGTGCAATCATCCATGAGGACCAGTTATGTGGGGTGCCAGGACACCAGATCCATGGAGCTGTGGTACAACAGAGATGCACTCCAGCTGGAGAGGGAGAGAGGGCAGAACGTTGCATGCCAATTTGTGTGGGAGTGCATCGACCACAAGGACCTGCTCAAAGATCACAAGGACCTGAACTGGCTCACAGCCCACCGAGCCCTGCCAGTGAGGGCCTGGAGGCATAGAGAGGGTCAGCTGGGGAGACCCAGCTGCCTGTGGCCCAACTGCCACGAGGCCACAGAGGCAATCGACCACCTTCTCTAGCTCTGCACTTGTGCCAAAGAGGTATGGAAAAGGGTGAAATAGCTTTGCAAAGTGGTGACCAGCGCCACCCAGCTAACCAGAGAAGCACTGCGCTGTATGGGCACCTCACCAGACACCAGGGGAACCCGTCAGCCCATTTAGACCAGTTTGTGTCCTGCATCAGGAGCGCCCTGTGGAAGGCCAGTAACCTCCTGTTGTACAGGCACACAGACGTAGAAGTAGTAGGCTATGTGAAAATGGCGCTGAGCGAACTCGAGACCTACTACCAGAAGTCGGTAGTGGAGGATGGAGTGGATGTGGCCAAAGCCACCTGACACAGACACGTGGCACAGGATCTTCCAACTTCCCCCTAGTGGGAAAGGGGGCAGTGACAGCGAGGAGGAAGAGACAAATGGAACCAAAGACAGCGACAGCAGCAATGGGTCCTCCAGTGGGAGCTGGAGTGACAGTGACCTGGATGACAGGTGAACTGAGTAGGTGACCCTGCAAGTGGGGTGGGAATGAAAGGAAGGGGTTGTCTGGTCTGAGAGACCAGATTTTGTGTGTGTAGTGCATGAGGCGGATATTGTAATGGGTCTGGGTGGCCAGCGGGCCTTTGTATGGGTGTGCAGGCTGCGCGGGTGCAGTTTTTCATAACTGGTTAAGGTTCTCTTTGTGGTGTGATACTCAGAGTGTAGATTATATTATATATATATTATACACACAACATATATTCCCGCCCACCACCCCCACCCTCCCAAAAAAAAAAAAAAGAGAGACCTGCTCTTCCTCCAGGTCTCCTGCTTCCCCACTTACCTCAGGGCTTTGGTCTCCTTCCCCCAGTCAACCTAGTTTAAAGCCCTCCTTACTAGGTTAGCGAACCTGTCTATCAAGACACTCTTCCCTCTCCTCTTCAAGTAGTTCCCATCTCTTCCCTACAATCCTTTTTGTAAGAACATCCCATGGTCAAAGAACCCAAAACCCTGCTGGCAACACCACCAGCACAGCCAGGTGTTGATCTGCATGATGCACCTGCTCCTGCCCAGGTCCTTGATTGAAATCAAGAAGAACACAACAAGAACACAACAAGGATCAACAAGAACACAACCTGAGCACCAGACAGCCTCACCCTCACCCTTACACCCAGAGCCATGCAGTCACTTTTGATATGCTCAGGGTCTCCCCTGGCAGTATCATTGGTAGCCACATGGATGAGCAGCATGGGCTAGTAGTCAGAGGGCTGGATGAACCTTGGTAGTCCCTCTGTGACATCTCGAATCTGGGCTCCGGGCAAGCAGGAGACCTCCCTAGACAACAGGTCAGGCGAGCAGATGGCTCCCTTCATCCCCTGCAGAAGGGGGTCTCCAGCCACCACCGCCCATTGCTTCTTTGTGCTGGCGGTCATCTCAATCCTTCCCACCTTGGTGAGGTCTGGCCTGTCTTCCTCCACCATTGGAACATACCACTCCTTCTCTGCTGCTAGGACTGCATATCTGTTCTCCAGATGAACCACTGCAGGTGGAGGTGAAGATCTCTGCTTGCTGCCAGAAGTCACAATCCTCCAGTTTCCACCCTCTTTGGTGTCCATGTCCTCTCTTCTTTATTTCTGCATCTGGCAGTTTTTCCTCTACAGTCCTGGAGGTCTCCTCCAGCATCAAATCGATGAAATCCTCTTGGCAGAAGATGCATCAGAGCCTCACCACCTCCTCCTGTAGCTGTCTTGCCTGTTCCCGATAGATACCATCAGGAGGCACTGTTCACAATGCAAGCACTCCTTGACCTGGCCATCACTGGAAGGAACCTGCAAACTGCTGTCCCTTTAGCACCAAACCTGGACATGGGTGGAAGTGTCGATGGTGAGTGGTCCCGCCTGGACAGAAACCTCACAGGTGCAAGCAAAGGCAGTGGAAGTGGCTCTGGCATTGCAACGTCCCCCAGCTATTTCCCTGGGTCTCTTAATCTGCTTTCTCTCTCTTACTGCTCTTCTTCCAAGCAGACCTTCTCTAGCAAACTCACCTGGAAGCTGGCCTGTTTATTTTTCATTGGCCCCAAAGGGTTCCTTCTTTTCCTGCTTCCTTATGCCAAGCTGAAAGGGTTGCCTCTCAAAAAGGGGTGGGAGGGGGCACAAACTGGCCTAGGAACTGGCTTGTGAACTGGCTGCAAACTGTTTACCCTGTTTGCAGTCTTTGTTCACTGGCTCCCTGGTTGCCTGGGGAGTCTCCTTTTATACCCTGCTGGGCCCGGATGTTCTGGACATGTAGTCTCAGGAATCATTCCAAGTCCCAGCTTCTCAGTATCATTCTTCAGGGTTGAAGCATGTAGGTGGCAGGCTGCTCAAGGTCCTGTGGGACTAGTGCTACTGTGATTTAATTTAGTTTTATTTATTGCATAACTAATCCTGTTACCTAAATTTTGGATAAGTGTCTTTGTTATTTTAAATCTAAAAATAATTGAAAAATAAGCAGTAAATGGAGTAATCACCAATAGGTGTGATTATGCACAAAACATTTTTTTAGTTAATAAGATAGACTTTACATTATAACAGTGATGTGAAAGGCAGTGAAAATATGTCTCTCTCCAAAAAAATTGTTTGGCAGCCTGACAAATATTAAAAGTAAAAAAGATAAATATACTGGGTAAAAGTCCATGTGATAAGATCTGTAAACTATCACAGATAATCACAGTGAATGTGTGAGCCATTACTGGAAACGTTTGGTATGGTACTGAGAAATATTTAGTTGGAAGTGCCCAGATTGGAATCTTCTATTTGTTTCAACTGGCTTTTAATAGTAGGTGTCAGGTGCACAAAGCTATTTCCACTCTCCAGAGTGCAAATGTGAGAGCACAGAATTACACATAATTGTCTATTTGCCATAAACTATGGGTTTTTTTATCAGAACAGAAGTGACTTGCCTCATGTCTGCAATGGTGGACATGCAACCTTAGACAACAGAGGTACGTTTTATGAAGTGTTGCATGCATTCTTTGACACCTCACTGCATCCTTTACACCAAGCAGAGTGACTTCCCATACATGCATGAGAAAAACACCTCACTAATCTATTCAGTAATATCCTGGTCCAGCAGGTACCTGTAGTGATTGATCGACCATTCAGGGAGTAAACATAAAATGTCCAAGATACTTTCATACCATACCAGAGGTTCCAGAGGACTGGAAGAGGGCCAGTGTGGTATCTATCTACAAGAAAGGAAGGAAGGAGGATTCAGGGAATTACAGGCCAATCTGTTTGACCTCTATTCCTGGAAAAATTCTGGAAAAAAAATAATCAAAGAATCCATCAGCAATAGGCTAACGAAAGGCAACATTCTAATAGATAGTTCAACATGGCTTCGTTGCAAGCAGGTCATGCCTGACCAACTTCATTTTGTTCTATGATGAGGTAACACGCCGCCTGGATAAGGGAGATGAGGTTGACATCATATACTTATATTTAAAAAAAAGTCTGACTTCGTCTCCCATGAGGTGCTCATGGTAAAAGTGGGGAGCTGTGGCCTTGATAACCCAATAGCCCAGTGGCTAGGAAACTGGCTCTGAGGCAGGACCCAGAGAGTAATAGATGGAACTGAGGCAACATGGCACTTGGTGACTCGTAGCATCGTCAGAGTTCAGTACTTAAATCGGTGCTTTTTAACGTATTCATTAATGATTTGGATTCAGGTGTTAAAAGTGGATCAGCAAAGTTTGCATATGACACCAAATTATGGGGAGCTGTGGTCACACTGGAGGATAGGCTGGGGATACAGGCTGACCTGGACAGGCTCACAAGGTGGACAGATCAAAACCTGATGATGTTCAACACCAAGAAGTGTAAGGTGCTCCAGCTGGGGAGAAACAACCCGCAACATGGTTACAGGCTTGGCAGTGCTATGCTTACTAGCACCATAACTGAAAGAGACGTGGGGGTCTTGATAGGCTATAGAATGAACATGAGCCACCAATGCAATGCCGTAACCAGCAAAGCAAACAAAACACTAGCATGTGTTTACTGCTGCATCTCAAACAAGGCTAAGGATGTCATCCTCCTGCTTTACTTGGCCTTGGTGAGACCATAGCTAGACTACTGCGGCCAGTTCTGGGCACCACACTTCAAGAAGTTTGTGGAGAGGCTTGAAAGGGTCCAAAGGAGGATTACATATGTGGTTAGAGGTATGGAGAGCAGGCCATAAGATGAGACCTATTGGCTATTGCCACTTCATTTTCTCTCTCACCATAATTAACAATGTTATAGTTTATAAATCACCAGGGATGCCTATACACAAGCAGGGAGCTATTCTGATACACTGTAATTACAGTGCGTTGGAGCAGATTCAATCAAATCTGCTGGAGCATAGTAATTACCGTACTCCATCAGCCTCTAGCATCTTGTGTATCAGCATCCCTGCACTTCACAATGGCGGCAGAGGTGCTTTATCTAAAGCTCATTGAATGAGCTTTAGACAAAGTGCCCCTGCTGCCATTTTGAAGAATGGGGATGCTGGTACACAAGACGCTCTGGGTGCTTTAATTAGAGCAGCTCTTGGAGCCACTGTAATTAAAGCACTTACCCCCAACTCCTGGAGCACATGTATAAATGCCCAAAGAGCCAGCCTAGAACAAGATATTGTTAAACTTCAATAAAGTTCAAGTCACAGGAGGCTCAGGAAATAAAAATGCATTGTGTTTATTGAAGATTTCACTGCAATAGAAGTCATAAAGGTAGACCTACCTCTGTTGGAGCCTCCGAGGCATAGTAAACAACTTCAGCAACTGGGGCAGAGGGAAAGGATTATGCAGGCTGCTGGAGAGCAGGCAGGGGGAGGGAGAAAGGGGGATGATGCCTTACTTGTCTCTGCTTTCTCTGCACTCAAGCAGCAGCTACTACTACTGCAGTGTCTCCACAACACAGGCTCCCTGGGAGCTGCCCCTGGTGACCTATTCACTCCCACTTCCGTGCCCAGATATGCTACTTGTTTCAGGACTGTGCGCCATGGCAAAGACTCCCCAGAAGGGAACACTATTTTGTTCAATCCCCTATGCCCCAGGCACCTTACTGAATGAGAGGCTACACCTATCCAGCTACTATGGCCAGATAGCATGGGGTTATTCCTTCCACAAAGATTTCTGAGGGGCAGAGAGTGACCCCTCTGAGATGCCACCCAAGACTAGTGCACTGCTCATTCCCTCTGCCAGTTATGCTACTGTGGGGCCTACAAGAATAGGGGGTTTGAACTCAAAAGTTTAATATAAATAATAAGGACAACGTGGAACCAAGAAGGGGCCTTTCACACCGAGACAGTTGTGAACTTTTGGGATATTTGGAAGCTGAGAAAGGAAAGTATTAGGTGTGTATGGACTTTATAGAGAACAGATGTTTATTTGTTCCCTTAAACCCCACCAACTGTTATGGTGTATATATCCATGCATATGGAGAGTTGAAAACAGCAAACACTATGCTATAAGAACTCCTTCTTTGTCTTTGAGTTTGTGGTATTTCCCAATCACAATCTTGCTCTCTTTTCCTTTTTTTCCCCCTAAGGATTAAATGTGTTCCCCCTCTTTTAGTAAGAATGAAATTCAGAAACAGGATCTGAAATCACATAGGTGGCAGTAAAACTAGCTTTAGAAAGCACTCAGGAATTTTACTTATTACAAAAAGGCAGGGATAATAGCTACAAGCAGCTATTCTCCATTTTGATGTGTCTAGATGCAGCTTTATTGTGTATGCATTTTTTTATGTTTTAATTACTTTATTATTATTATTTGCAGTAGTGTACTTCTAGTTTATGACCCCAGGATCTCATTGTACTAGGTATAACAGACACAGAAGAGAAGCTGACTGTCAGAGACAATAGGGGGGATACTGAAAGATGGGGTTACACAAATAATGAAACAATAGTAGTCAGCATAATAAACAGGGATCCACTTAGTAATGATCTAAATCCTATCTTTAAGGCATTCACATGCTTTGATTGTACCTATTAAAGATATTTTACATAAACTAAAATTTTAGGGGCTATGATTTCACAGCTTTGGTCTCCAAAAGGATAATACTACCACATTAGGTTAGAGTTTAAACCTGAAAACATTTTGTATGGTCATGGTACCGTTCACTGGAGTGTTGACAAATATGGCTTTACCCCATATTTTATTACAAAACTCCAGCTAGTTTTGTAAGCATAGTTTGTACTAGATTTCCTGACTAGAAAACCAACACCTCCTCCTTTCTTTTGTCATTAAGTCCAGAATTCAGTGAGTAATATTTTCTTTTGTTCTTATAGTACACCACTAACCCACCAGCATGTGGGTGTGTTTCAAAATATAGGTTATTCTTTCTGCCTGGAAAATTTGCATCTCTTGCAAAATACTTTTCCAACTTATGTCCAGGATTAAGGATAACAAAAAGTCCTTTTTCAAATATATTGGGAGGATGAAGAAGGCGCCGGGTAATGTGGGGCCCCTGCAGGATATGCGGGGCAATCTGGTGGTTGCGTCAGAGGATAAAGCGGACCTCTTTAACCAATTCTTCACCTCCGTTTTCTTGTGCAGGGACTGGGACTTCCCTGCTGTGATAGAAGCCGGACGCGAGGGGATCGCCTTCAGACCTCAGGTTGGGAAGGACCGGGTTAGACAGCTTCTGGAGGGGCTGGACGCGTTCAAGTCAACGGGTCCGGATGCTCTCCACCCCAGGGTGCTGAGGGAGCTAGCTGGGGTTATTGCAGGGCCCCTGGCACGGCTCTACGAGCGATCGTGGTGCTTGGGCCAGGTGCCAGATGATTGGAAGGTAGCTAATGTGGTCCCCATCTTCAAGAAAGGGAAAAGGGAGGACCCGGGCAACTATAGGCCCGTCAGTCTTACCTCAATCCTGGGGAAACTCTTTGAGAAGATCATCAAGGAGCACATTTGTGATGGGCCGGCATCCGAGATGATGCTCAGGGGCAATCAGCATGGATTTATTAGGGGGAGATCATGTCAGACCAACCTGATTGCCTTTTATGATCAGGTCACAAAGGCCATGGACGCAGGTGTCGCGGTGGATGTAGTCTTTCTGGACTTCAGCAAGGCCTTTGACACCGTCTCTCACCCCATCCTAATTAATAAACTAGGCGACTGTGGCATAGATGCCTACACAGTCAGATGGATTGCAGATTGGCTGAAGGGTCGCACTCAGAGGGTGGTGGTGGATGGATCATACTCGACTTGGGGGGAGGTGGGTAGTGGAGTCCCCCAGGGCTCGGTCCTGGGGCCTGCGCTGTTCAATTTCTTCATCAGCGATCTTGATGTTGGGGTGGAAAGCAACCTGTTTAAATTCGCTGATGACACCAAAATTTGGGGGGAGGTGAGCACGCTAGCAGGGAGAGAGAGATTGCAGAAGGATCTGGATAGGTTACAGGGGTGGGCAAACAGGAACAGGATGTGTTTCAATACGGACAAGTGCAGGGTGCTGCACTTGGGTAGTAGGAACCAGCAGCACACTTATACGATGGGGAGCTCCCTACTTGAGAGCACGGAGGTGGAAAGGGATCTTGGTGTCATTATTGACTCCAAGATGAACATGGGCCGACAATGCGAGGTCATGGTTGGCAGGGCTAACCGGACCTTGTCGTGCATCCACAGGTGCATCTCGAGTAGAGCCAGGGAGGTGTTCCTCCCCCTCTATGCGATGCTGGTCAGGCCGCAGCTGGAGTATTGTGTCCAGTTCTGTGCGCCCCATTTCAGGAGGGATGTGGACAACATGGAGAGGGTCCAGAGGAGGGCCACCCGCATGATCCGGGGACAACAGGGCAGACCCTACAGTGAGAGACTGCGGGACCTGAACCTATTCAGCCTCCACAAGAGAAGGCTGAGGGGGGACCTGGTGACCGTCTATAAACTCACTAGGGGGAACCAGAAGGGTTTGGGGGAGACGCTGTTTCCCCTAGCCCCCGCTGGCATAACAAGGAGTAATGGGCACAAGTTGATGGAGAGGAGGTACAGATTGGACATCCGAAAAAATTACTTCACAGTTAGGGCAGCTAGGAGCTGGAACCAACTTCCAAGGGAGGTGGTGCTGGCCCCTACCCTGGGGATCTTTAAGAAGAGGCTGGATGCCTACCTGGCTGGACTCATTTGAGTCCCGTTTTTGTTTTTAGGGTTTTTTTTGTTGTTCTCCCGCCCTGGCGGGGGGTCGGGCTAGAAGATCTATTAGGTCCCTTCCGACCCTAAAACTATGAAACTATGTCATCAGCTAAAAGCTATTTTGTCAGAAAGGTGTGGTATAGTTTATAACTTCCTGTTACGCCAGCTACTAGGGTTAACGGTTCCCCCCCCCCACAAATCTTTATTTCCTGCATAGGTATGATTGTAACCAAAAAAATAATTCTTGTAGAATGTTCATGATCAGCAATTATAAATCAATCCCAGTCATAACAAGAATAACATAAGTTTGCAGGTCAGATGAATTGTCAGCCTCAAGGAAAGAAGCACAAGGAGAGAGCAGGTCAGGAGGATTCAGTAGCATCATAATTGCTTTGCAGCCAGCTTGAAATAAAATATATTAGGGTACTATTCTTCTCTATTTGATTTAGCTGACATATTTTAAGTCATTCTGAGGTCACAAAAAATCTTTCAGAATATTATATTACATTTCTAGACCCTCAAAGAATGAATTATGACATCTTAATCCATTTAAAACTAATTGAATAAAATGTTAATCTAATTTGCAATATGCCAGTTTCAATATCACTGTAAAGAAAACACTGCACTCTTAGATCCTCATCCATAACCTCATCATTCATAAGAAATTGTAAAACCCTGACTCCCAGAGTCATCCATTATTCATCAGAACAGGTCCCTTTATAATCGAGTATGATATAATTAGAAAATAACAGAGACAATACAAGGAAAGCAGCTCCCACCCTCATGATCAAGAAAATGAGCAGCCCTCCAATGTAAGATGCACCTTCCGATACTAGTATAAATAAAAACAAATATAATTAATGGTAACGACAGAGACTTTTTGATTTCCTGAAAAGAAACCCCCAGCAGCATTTGAGGGACAATTAAACACACCATATATCAAGGTAGGTACTGTATCATGAACTAAAATCTTTCTTTTATTCTGCTGGCACAAAGGAGCAATCAAAAAGGAGCCTTGAGACATATCTCTGGTGCAAGGTGATACTCAGCTGTTGTAGAGTTGTTGCAATGTATCCACAGCGCCTTTTTCTTCTTTCCCACCCAGGATATGGGACGTACTGAGGTTGTAAAGTGGGCTGTGTGTACATTGTGCTGTGCTTCAGCTGCCTCTGATTCTGTTAAGTCAAATATATTTTGGTTCATAACAGGATGTGTGACCCAGAGAAGAGGAAGCAGAGAAAGTTCACTTGACAAATTGTTCTGTTGCGGCACATTATGATGTAGTGTAGTTGGTTCTGATGCTGGAAGCAAAATCATTTAGCCTCAGCAGCCCCAAGCAGCCCACTGTGAACTCTGCACTACCCAAGCTAGACTTCTTATAATATCTAAGCTCCCTTACAGCAGTGAGCAGCTTAGACACCAAAGTTTGTTTTTACTCCTTCTAGTATGCATCACAGTGTTTGGGGTGCAAGTTACTGTGCCCCCCCTCTTCCCCCCACCCTTATAAAAGGAAGCTACTATCAAAAGTAATCCTGGTCTAGTTATTTTGAAGTAAATATTTTGTGTAAAAAACAAAAAACAGAAAAAGAAAACCCTAATAAGACCTATTTTCAAAATTGATATTTTTCAGGGGGTTTGCCCTTTTTCTCAATGACATTGAAAAGAAAGAACAGCATATTTGATGCATTTCAAATTTTCCTTCTTTTTTTAATTGATCTTTTAAAAATTGAAAATACCTGAAAATCCTTTTCCCCTGTCATTTTTCAATTTGAAAAAGAAAACGTTCTAAAAAAAGTACAAATGTAGACAATGCAAGTCAGAAAACATTTAGCCTAAATATTTTGAAGGTGGGGGGGTGGGGTTCTGTTCCCTTTCTGGTCATTCAAGTTCTCTTCACATATAGTTAGACTATAATGATTAACTTTTTACAAGGATACTAGTCTGTTAAAGACAACTGAACCATATGTCAGATCCACTATAGGTTGTGTTCCCCTTTAAAAGAACAGCAGTGTTTGTGTGGCCTCCCAGTGACTACTCATGCTGTATTTGCAATACCAGGACTGTTGCATGATTTAAAAGAACTTAATGTTTTTGAAGAGAAGAATTTCCTTCTCCTACTTACTCTTCTCTTCCTCCTCCCTCTCTTTTTACCCCCCCCCCCTTTTCGCTTCTTCTTCCTTTATTTTACATTTCCTTTCTCATCCTCCTGTCTTCTCCCTTGCCCCCTTCTTCTTCATTGTTGTTCCCTATTCCAGGTCAGCAATTTTTATAGCTTTCAGTCACATCTTGCAGTCAGGTGCTAGGCACGCTGACTACTTTGAATTCAACCAATATCCTGTCTTTGGTTTTCCCTGGGTCATTTTCTTTCCATTGTTGTTGCAGGAACCATCCAACCACTCGCTTGAGCCTCAGGTCTCTGTCAGATGTATTCATACCAAAGTGGCCAAGTCTGCTCTTGGTTTGCTTTTGACTGGAGCAGCCTGCTTTAGGCCCTTGATTGCTTATTTTGTTTCTGATCATTGTGAGAGTTCAACTCCTTGCCACCTCAGTGTTTTCACTGTAAGAGACAGTACATGGACTTCTTTTCTGGTCTCCACTCTATCCATTCCCTGTTTAAAATCATAAGCATTATTTTTGAGTTACAAAGAAGTAGTTTCACCTCCTGCCATTTGTACCAAGCAGCCTTGGTGCAATGCTGAACATCACTTTCATCAACAGTCACTGATACCAAAGTCTCTGAATTCATTTACTCTGAAACTCCCTTCCTGTGTATCTTGTATTTCATTGAACATTACATATAAGCCTAATAAATACAAATCATTCATAGCCAAATATATTTTAAGATCTCCTAGTGTGGGGCAGATTTTATTTTCCCTGGAACAGTTCCTGCAACATCTTGCAGAGAGCTAGAGAAGCTTACCGTGGAAGTAAAGGTTTGAAATAGTTTTAACCCTTGGATGTAACATACATTTACAGGCATGTAACTGCAGCTTCAAATTGGGCCTTCATAAGAACTTTTAAACACCACCATTTCTATGGCCCATCCTTTCTTTAATCCAGAGGGCTGCATCTACATGAGATACTGACTGCATAGTTGTTACTGTGCAGTCATTTAGTACTTGTTTATACAGGTTATACATGTATACATGTTTATATGCCAACAAATGTATTTTCTGTGATGCTACTGCACAGTCGCCTAATGCTACTGCACAGTAGTGCTCAGTCATGGTTCTTGCCAGGTGACACTACTGTGCAGTAGTATCGAGCTACTGTGCAGTCAGCATCTTGCGTAGATGCGGCCACAGCTATACAGTGACTCACTCTTTTCCCTTTCCTTTACACACTCCAAGCATTACAACTACACTTTCCATTCCCCCACAAACACACATGTAAGTCACCATCCAAGTGCATTGACTTGGTGTAAGTTTTCTAGATCAAAATGGAACCTATTGATGCTGGAATTAAAATGCAAGGCTTCTACATCATGAAATTAAGAGTTTATAATATGCTGTGCAGAGGAGAGAACAGAATTCAAGGATTTTGCTAGACATTAGCAAATGTTTTGATAAAAAGGCCTCCACTTAGTCATACAATTTAAAAATAATGTCCAGATACATCTACATGTTTGTATATATCATTTTGTTTCTTTCTTAGAGTGAATTTGTTATTAACTACTACAGTTTATCTTATGCTGTTACCTCATGAAGTGCAAATATTCATACTGAGTAATGTCCTTATACTCATTGTTCCTCTTTTCTTCTTTTTATCTATACCAAATCCTTTCCACTATATCAGAAGGACATATTTAAGTAAGTCAAGTATATGCAGCTGTAGCAGGATGGGGTACCTAGGGGTGGCTGTGTTCCCGCCCCCCTTCCAGTTCCTTAACTGTGCCAGTTTTTTACCCTACAAGCACCCTCATTCTCACCCACCACGTCTTGTGGTATGATAAATATAGGGAGGCGGTCTCTTGAGTTTCAGTTTTAGACATGGTTGGGCTAGATCCTATTAACACTGCTGTTTCTACCCCCTCTTTGACATCCTGTTTCACTGTGGATGGTTCCCAAGTCTCTTAGCCTTATGGGCCGTATGCATGGCTCTAACCACCCCTTTACAACACCCCAAACCTTGCAGATAATACTGATGTTGTCTTGTCTAGGCCTCATATTAATTCATTCCCTTGTCCTCGCCGGGCTGTCCGCAGCCACATCTCAAAATGCAGCGCCCTCTCTGGCGCCAGCGTCGGTGCCCCCTAAGTGCTGCACCCTCTCTGGTGCCGGGGTCCCCACGCTACAGTGGGCCCCTATGAGGCCTCCTCCTTCCCCAACTAGCCTCACCCAAACCACCGGTGTTATACAACAGCAAACAAAAACATAAGCCCCCAGGCTAATGGCAATGCAGCACTCGCATCATGCTCTGCCCCTTTAAGAGAGTAAAACTCCCTCTGAGGCTCAGTGCCTAGTAGGCAAGGATACCTTATGGGCTCCCTGCGTCATAGATTCATAGATGTTAGGGTCGGAAGGGACCTCAATAGATCATCGAGTCCAACAGCCTGCATAGGG
>NW_005842299.1:1059464-1089264 GCF_000455745.1 Alligator sinensis | reverse complement strand
ATGACCCCAGCCAGATGCCTATCTAACCTCCTCTTGAAGACCCCCAGGGTAGGGGAGAGCACCACCTCCCTTGGGAGCCCATTCCAGACCCTGGCCACTCGAACTGTGAAGAAGTTCTTCCTAATGTCCAGTCTAAATCAGCTCTCTGCTAGCTTGTGGCCATTATTTCTTGTAACCCCCGGGGGCGCCTTGGTGAATAAATACTCACCAATTCCCTTCTGTGCCCCCGTGATTAACTTATAGGCAGCCACAACGTCGCCTCTCAACCTTCTCTTGCGGAGGCTGAAAAGGACCAGGTTCTCTAGTCTCTCCTTGTAGGGCTTGATCTGCAGGCCCTTAACCATACGAGTGGCCCTTCTCTGGACCCTCTCCAGGTTATCCGCATCTCTCTTGAATTGCGGCGCCCAGAATTGCAGGCAGTATTCCAACTGTGGTCTGACCAGTGCCCGATAGAGGGGAAGTATCACCTCCTTGGATCTATTTGTTATGCATCTACTGATGCACGATAGAGTGCCATTGGCTTTTAGTCCCCTAAAAGAAGTCCCCTTTCTTCTAAAGGTAGTGTAGCTGCCAGCTACCACATCTCTGAGCCCTTCCTTCCTGGAGGCTTCTTCCCCTTTGGCTGCTGGTAGGGAATTAACTCCCTGGTCCCAGCCCTGGGGTTTATACGGCCTAAGGCCCTGCCTCCTCCGGCCAGCTGACCAGGTGCAGGTGCAGGTGTGGCCAATTCCCTCACTAACTGGTTGTCATGGTAACCTGCACCTGGGTTCTTATCTCTGCTCTAAGAGGAGCAGGCACCTTAGTGCCCTGCTACAGTGGACAAGGGAAACACATTAAAACACTAGTTTTTCAACTCCAAAATAAATGCAGGCTTCTATGAGCTGAGCTAAGTTACACTAACAGTAAAATCAGTAGATCATATGTACTTTCCAAACAGCCACAACCTACTCAGCTTTCACAAACTTTGGTTCCTTTCTGCATTTGTCTACTTAGGCTTCTCTCTTCAATCCCACTCTTATTCTTATTGCACTCCCAATCATATTCTTTCACTGGCATTTTAGTGAAGTGTTCCACCTCCCCATTCCTCCCCTGCATATAACCATTGTGGCACCATGACCGGCTGTCCCCTTTATAAATCCACAATGCATCCACACCTTGAATACTGTCCCTAATTCTGGTCCCGACACCTCAAAAAGGATATAAAAGAACTAGAGAAGGTACAGAGAAGAGCAATTAGGATGATTAGTGATGTGGAGTCATTTCTATATGAAAGGAAACTAAAGACACTGGGCGTATTCCATTTAGAAAAGAGATGCTTGAAGAAAAAGGGACATGATCAAGGTTTATAAAATACTAAATTGTGAAGAGAAAGTAAATAGGGATTTATTATTTACTCTCTCAAAATACAAGTACTAGGGGTTATAAAATGAAACTAGTAGGTAGTAAGTTTAAAACTAGCAAAAAGAAGTTCTTTTCTTTTCAAACAGCATATAATTAAAAAGTGTGGATCTTATTGGCACAAGATGATGTGAAAGCTGACTGTTTAGCCAGATTCAGAGAGGGACTGGAAAATTTCTTGGAGGAAAAGATGCAACAGTAATTATTGAGCATGGGAGTTAGGGATACAGCCTCCGAATCATAATTTCCTAGACCTTAAATGGTGGAGGCTGCAAGTGAGAGGGGCACAATGGAAAAATCCTTGGTCATACCCTATTCATTCCCCCTTTCAGCATCCACTCTCTGCCACTGTGTGACACAGGATACACAGATGGACCTATGATCTAACCCTGTAAATGGTAGTGCTGATGTTCTTATGATTAGTAATTGGATGACACTGCTTTTTCTACCGGGACTTTTCCATTTCTTCCTTTCAATTTTCACTCTCCCATCATGCTTGACCTTTAAAAGGGTGATTGAAACTGCCTGGCAAAAATGGGAACTACATCTTTTCCAATTATCTGTTTGCAAAAAATGGTATAACTTTTCAAATGTTGGATATTATTATTCACTAACAAACCAACATTGTACGCAAGTATTTCTTCCTGAAACTAACCCTGGGCCAGTGGTTCATGAGCAACCTAGTGATGAAAATGGTGTAGGAAGGCACACCACAGACCTGGACATGCTTAGTGTAAATTCATTTTTACTATAGTTGCAATTTTGGAAAGTTTGTGAAAAATAATTTCCAGAAATATTTTTTTAGGGACATATAAATGAGAGCACTCATATGCAGGGTCTATACTGAATGAAAGAAAAAACAGTGCAACTATTGTAAGCACAGCACCCGTTGTCCTTTGGGGGGAAAAAATGCTTTACAAATAAACAGCTCTATGATAATATCCATTTTAAACCAAAGTTGTAGAAGCCAATAGCAGGAAGCACTGTTTCCTCTAATGCATTTCTAGTGGTTTACAGAATTCAGAGTATTACTTTCTAAAGTAAAAAGTTTGGATGTATTAATAATTGATGCAATAAATTATTATCCTTCAAGTTTGAGAAAATTTGCTCAAACTGAAAGTGTTTGTGCATTTGACTTTTAACCCATAAGAAAATAGTATAACCTGATTTGAGCTGTTTACAGAGCAGTGCATTCTCACACTGCCACCTTGTGGTGTTTGTTTTTTCATCTCCCATTTACCAGCTCTACTGCTTTATAATCTCATACTGAGCCCGATCAAGCCGCTAATCAGACAAGAAATTTTTATTCAGGGAAGCAGGGATCATGAAGTCAATAGGACCACTCACATGCATGAGGACAGTCTAGCAACATAAGGCTTTTTTAGGATACGCTGATGAGTTCCAGTTGATATCCTTCTCAGGAGGGCCCTCAGGATTCAATCCTGAGAGGCACTGAGTGCTGTGGTCTTTATATAATGAAAGACTTGATATAGGAAAGCTTGAGGTCAATTCTTAATCTATCCTTGTAAATAACTTTAGGGATCACATGCTGAAAGATAAGCATGTTTGAAGTGCTTTGCTAGAGTTCCAAACAATGTGCATCATCGAGTCCCAATTTGCATCTCTTGTTTGCGGTCTCTAAACGATGATATTAAACATAGAGGTAGAAAGTGTATTCAGCTAATGTAACTTGGGTGAAGGGTTTTTGGAAGCTACAAGTAACAGACGTAGCATTCAAATCCCATTAATATTAGAATGCTTTCATGCCCAATTCACAAGGTTACACACTGAAAAACATATCCTGCTATTTGTAGACGCCTTACATTCATTTGTTAATAATCAGTATAAGACCAGCATTGAGGTTTACTATATTCTATTGGACAGTGACTGTCCTATGCATGTACTAATACAAATCTCAGTTTTCAGTCTGTTATTATTGCTTATTTTGCAAAAATACAACCTAGATGTGGTCAGGAGGACTCTAATTTGCTGTAAGAATGGTGTCAAAAGTTGTGCATTGTTCACTAATGGAGTGGGGAGGGTGGTAAGGGGAATAGTACCTCCTATCCCACAGTTTCAGCCTAGAGAATATGGGTATGCATACTTCTGAATTCTTAGTGATGTTGGACAATACACAATAGTACTAATAAGGGTACTTAAAGAATAAAATGTATAGGCTGTTATTTTCAAAATCTTGAGTTTAGCTTACATGCACTCTACACATGATGCTTATGCACCATTTGTGAATGCATTTACAATGATTGAGTGTACTAATTCTGTATAAAAACTAGCGAAAATGCCCATCAAGAATGATGTGGGGGCAGGGCTCCTGGGGACAGAGCACTACCGCCCTGTGCTGCTGCTACCTCCCAGGAGCAGGACAGGGAAGGGAAGCTTGCATGCTGCCACCGCCATCCACTGCCCTGCACTGTTGCCACATGCCACCCCCCACCACTCCGCATGGGGAGGTAGGTGGTGGTACTCCATTCCTGCCTGCCCGCCCATCAATCTTGATGGGCATTCTTGACGCAGCACTGGCTGGAGCCATGCCCTGCTGGGGGTCACACGCCAGAAGAGCATTATGGACAAACAGATACACAGACAGACCAAGCCCATATTATATACAACGTCCAGTGTGCTTTCAGAATGATAATACTGGACATAATGCACAAATGAGGCAGACAATAACAACTAGTTCTGACTAGTGATGTAAAGTTTCCAGAAATTTTGAAGGCATGGGGGGGGGGGGGGGGGGGGAAAAAAAAAAAACAAAAAACAAAAAACCCAAAAAAACCCCCACACCCTGTTTCCCCCCTCCCCGCCCCAGAAAAAAAACCCCCAGAAATATATTCAGTATTAATTTTCTTAGTACCCTGTACAGATCTAAATTCACATTGTTACTTTAAGAACATATACATAATACATTTTAACTTGGTTTGTTCATAAAATTATTAAGCTTGGTATATTTATTAAAATTTAAAAATATAGTTTATTCAGACAAGAAGTACAGGTTTACTAATTGAATTTACTTTAAAATGTTTTTTATTTTTGTTACAAATAGAGCTACAATCTGCTGAACTTGAAGGAACCTAGCATCTCTTAATTTTTGCCAGTTTATGAGAAGCAGGCAAAAATTAAAGTTGAAAATAGAAGAAACCATCAACATTATAGTAAAACAAAGAAAGTTATTATGTATTCGGGACTTAGTCTCCTCCACAGTGCTAAGCAAATACAGAAAGCACTCTTTTTTAGAAAAAGAGCTGAAGAGAGAGGAAAAACTCCCAAGACTCATTGAATACAAATTTTGGTTCATGGAACTTTATCCAATTAGTCTCATTTTCTGAGCTATCACTAATCAGCAGTTTTTGCTTCTTCTGATCCTTCATTTTTATTATTTTCATGGACTTCTGGAAACTGAAGTTTTGCCCAGATTAAGACCAGCTTCTCTACTCCTTCACGTTAGTTTATTTCTTGATTTGGTGCGAGTATTTCCAAACACGGACCAGTTTGTTTCACATGCTGCAGAAGATAGAGGAATCTGAAGCAAGGGAGAAGCAAGAAGAGTCAGAGGCTGTGTCGTGCAAAGGCCTTGCCACCATGTTGCAGGTGGGATATGTTTAGCAGGGTCCCAGACTGCATTCCTGGACCAAATACCTGAAGATGTTCTGTATTCTGCAACATTTGAAAGTACCTTTCCAACATCAAGGCCTAAGCATGTTGCTTGTTTTATAATCCAGTCAAATGCAGTAGCAGTGCTATCATCACTAAGATTTCTGCCCTTGAATCTTGGATCCAAGAGATTTGCAGCAGCATGAATTGACTGACAACAAAATTCTTCCCATCTGTTAATAAAGTCTTCCACTTTTCTTTCTTCTGTACTTGTAAGTAGATATCCACTTACATCAGGGTCGGTAACCCCTGGCACCCATGCCAAGCATGGCACACAAGGCTATTTTCCTTGGCACGCGTTGGGGTCTAAGGAGGCAGCAGCTGTTTGCAGTCTCCCAGCTGCAGCTGGCCCCCGCTCTGGGTAGCTGCTGATAGCCACAGAGCCCAGGCTGCTCCCGTGGAAGCCCTGCTGCAAGCGGCCCAGGCTCCATGGCTATCAGCAGCTACCCAGAACCTGGGCCAGCTGCAAATATCTGCTGCCTCTCTGCCCTGGCCCCAGCCCCAGCTGCCTTCCAGCCCCAGACCTGGCCCCGGGTTCTGGGGAGGCAGCACATACCAGCAATTCTCCCCGCTGTGCTGCCCTAGCTGTTTCTGCAGAGCAGTGTTGGAACCCAGTGCAGCAGGGCACAGTGGGGTATGCAGAAAGCTGCCTGCTCCAAGCTCCCTGCTGCCCTGCCCCACTTCCCCTGCAGGCAGGGACAGGAGCGAAGGTCACAACCCTGCACTGCTGCCTATGCTGCTCCCATGCTTTCTGCGCCCCCTGCTGTGCCGGGTTCCAATGCCACTCTGCAGAAGCAGCAAGGGCGGCACAGATGGGAGCATTGCCAGTATGTAGTGCCTCCCTGGGGCCCAGGGCCTGGTCTGGGGTGGAGAGGCAGCAGATGTTTGTAGCTGGCCCAGGTTCTGGGTAGCTGCTGATAGCTACAGAGCCCAGGCTGAGGGGCAGGGGCATCCTGCCATGTACCCCCTGCCCTCATTTTGATTTTCTGGCATGCAGCACCTCCCAAGGTAGGCATTGTGGGAGGTTTTGGCACTCCAGGCAAAAAAAATGTTACCCACCCCCAACTTAGATTCTCAACAACAGTTAATTTTATCTGGGCCATTTGGTAAGGAATGTTTGACAAAAAAAGTGCACTGTCCGATTCAGATGCAATGATTGCTGAAGCCATTGGCTTTAGGATCTTCAGGGAGTTCTGCAGCTGAAACCAGAAGACATCTTCATCAAGTACAGTGTTCCTTACACTTTTGGGTACTTTAAGATCCTCATTTATTACTATTTCTTGTAGAGCTTCATTGTTTTTTAGTAAACTTTCAAATGAGTTCACTTCTCCACCCCATCTAGTTTTATTACAGTTTGAGTGTCACTATTTTATTCTTTGCATTCTTTTCTTCCTACTTCTTCTAAAGACTGTAGCTACAATGAGTAGCTTTTAAATGTTTTATAACTTCCTTTGTTCTCCTATAGATCTTTTGCAGAGTGTCCAACTTCATGATGTCAATTAGAAGCAAGTGTAGCCAATGGGATGCACATCCTAGTGCAGTAATATGTGGCTACTTATCCATTACAATCGCCCATGCTGCTTTCATGTTACTTGCATTTTCAGTCAGCAAAGCAGATACTTTACCACTCCCAATCTTCTGTAGGACTTCACATATTTTACTACTGTGATAGCCAGAACCAGAAGGGTTAATAAGCAGTTATAACAAGAGAAAATGCTTTTTGAAGAGATCTGAAATAAAACTTATGAAACTGTACCACCGAGAACCCCACCAGGCCACCCACTTCCAGCAGGGTGCAGTTTTAGGTCATGCCCAGGACCAGGAGCCTCCTGACCATCCGCTACAGCTCCTCCCTTACCTCCAGATGATACCAGCAGTCCTACAGCCAGGCAATGTTGTTACTTGACCTTCCAGCAGCAAAATGCCCTGTTTATATGGGCAGCCCTGAATCCAAAATGGCTGCCCTCATCAGGCACAGGCAGGCTGCTGGCTTCAGGCCCTTAAAGTGGCAGGCACAAACAGTGCCCTGCCACACTGATCTTTCCAACACCTGTACGCATGACTCTAAATTAGAAGGATGACACCAAGAGATGCCAATCCTATGCAAGAAAAATCCACTTAGGGGACAGAGATCAATAAGGACAAGTGCAAGTCCTGCATTTAGGATGGAACAATCCAATGCATGGGTGCAGGCTGGGGACTGACTGGCTATGCAGCAGCTCTGCAGAAAAGGACCTGGGGGTTACAGTGGACTGTAATCTGAATATAAGCCAGGAGTGTACCCTTGTTGTGAATAAAGCTAATGGCATATTGGGCTGCATTAGTAGGATTGTTGCTAGCAGATCAAGAGAAGTGATTATTCCTTTTTATTCAGCACTGGTGAAGCCACATCTGGAGTACTGTGTCCAGTTTTGGGACCCACTACAGAAAGGATGTAGACAGATTGGAGAGAGTCCAGTGGAGGGTAACAAAAATGGTTGGGGAGGTGGGGCAGATGACTTCTGAGGAGAAGCAGAGGGAACTGGACTTATTTAGTCTGTAGAAGAGAAGACTGAGGGGGGATTTAATAACAGTCTTCAACTACCTGAAAGGTGATTCCAAAGATGATGGAGCTAGACAGTTCTCAGGGATGAAAGATGCCAGAACAAGGAACAATGGTCACAAGTTGCAGCAAGGGAAGTTTGGTTTAGATATTAGGAAAATCTCTCTCATCAGGAGGATAGTAAAGCACTGGAACAGGTTACCCAGAGAGGTTGTGGAATCTCCATCCTTGGAGGTTTTTAAGACCCGACTAGACAAAGCCTTGGCTGGGATGATCTACTTATGGATGGGCCTGCTTTGAGCAGGGGGTTGGACTAGCTGACCTCCTGAGGTCCTTTCCAGCCACTAATTTTCTATGATTCTATGAGTGTCCCCATGCAGACTTACTGTGACACTGTTCTGTGGCAAGGGGCAGTGGTGCCTGACTCACCTATGGAAAAAGCAGTGATCTTAACCCTGATGCTCATGCTCTAGATCTTGTTCTGGAGTTTGCTGCTTTTGGGCCCTTGCTTCCAAGGACATGCTGGCTTCTGATGAAACATGACTCACAGGGTCAACATTATCTCATTCAGGGAATCTCTGCATGCTTTCAGGGGACTGTACCCTGAACATGATCTTTCCTTTTGTTCTACTCCCTCCCAATTTTTGGCCCTTGTATGCTATAGTGCATAGGCAGCAGAAGGCCAGGGCTAATGGGGCTTAGCTCCCCCAAACCAATTTGCAGCAGCTGGCAACAGTGCTACCGCCATGCCCTGCTGCCGCAGCACCCTGTGTTCTGCTGCTGCCACATGTACAGGTCTGTGTGTGCCGGCCCCCACAATGGCTCTATGGGAAGGAGGGGCAGGGGGCAGGCAGCTGTGCCCTGCACTGCCTAGCTCCCCCAAATAGTATTTTCTCCCACCATTTATGTTATATTACAAATATGCATGCAATTCTGCAGGGATGTAAAAAGTGGGATGATATTGTAAGGCTGGCATTAATACCCTTCCTTGCCTGTCTACACCCTCATCCAGACTTGCCTCAGCTGGACCTACTCTACTTGTGAAAGCAGTAGAGATAGTTCAGGTCCAACTTAGGTGTATGTGTTTCAAGAAAAAGCTCTCTGCTCATGGATGTGACTGTATGCACCTGCTAAACTTAAAAACACTGTTCCAGTCACTGGTCATCTTGTTGCAAATTGCAATAAAGAAGCAGCCCCAGAGGTTTAATATCAAACAGGAAGCAGTGTGAAAAATAAGTATAGTAATACTGAAATGTTGCTGCCACCTACTGACTGACCATGAGCATTATATAGCACACAATTTACCCTGTATGTCATAGCTAGTTTTACCATCAGCCATCTCACTTGACAATCTAAAAAATCAGTTTTATTGTACCAATCTTTAAATAGATTTTTCCATGGTGTAATGCTAGAAATGTTCAGAAAAGTGCCCATTCATTACTGGACTTTTACAATGGTTTGACTAAACGGTTATGTTTTAGATAAAACCCTTTGGGGAAAGGCTGTAGCTTGCATGTGGCTAATAATTTCTACCCCTTAGAAAAAATACACTCAGTGCTTTTTGATGGGGGCTTGGAGCTCCACAGATTCACAGCATGCACCTTGGAAAGGAAATCCACATATTTTTGTGACTCATATAAATGCAAAATACATCAGTATAGTGAAGTCAAGCAAGCTAAAGTGGTAGTTTTTGGTTGTCAAATTAAAAGAAAAAAAATAGATTTTTTACTTTTTCACTTTCTGTAAAAAAAAAATCTTAGGCCAGATCCACAGTCATTCCTGCCCTCTTTGTGTTTCATAACGGAGAGCCTGCAGAAGGAAATTTCTCAAGGGGAATAAATCTGGTGTAGAGGGAAATTCTCCACCTGTTCTTGCCCCTCCCTCCTCCTGAGCATGCAGAGGCTGAAGGCAGCAGCAAAGTGGTGGCAGGAGTTCTGGGAGCTTCAGAAATCCTTTCCGCTCTTTTAAGCAACAGGACCTGTTGTTTGCTCTTCCAACTTCTGTAAGAACTTAACACAGGCTGATTATATGGATATCCTGGAAATCCAGGACATCATCCAGAAAATCTGGGACACTGCCCCCTGCAAAGTGCTTTGCGCTGCTCTGACTCCTGGTCAGATTGCACCACATGCCCATGTATTTCTGGGATACCCTACATCAGGGGTTTCCAAAGTTTTTATGCTGCGACCCAGCAAAAAGCAGCCCAGAAGCGGCCATGGCCTGGCAAACCGCGGCCCAGCAGTCACAGCCAACCGCGGCCGGAATTTCCAACTGGAAGACAGGTAAGGATACCCCCAGCCCTCAGGCCAAACCCTGCACTGCTGCGAGCCCTGGGGAAGGAGCCACAGCCTCTCTGCCCGGCTCTGGGGGGCTGCAGTTTGCCGGTCCATGGCCACTTCTGGTCCGGCAGCCAACTATACTGAGGACCAGCAGCCGACCCGCCTCAACCTAACACCAGGCCGTGGCCCAGGGATTGAGAACCCATGCCCTATATAATTCCCAACAGCCAACCAAGACCAGCCTCTGAAATCCAGAACTGTCCTGGCTAAAATGGCTCATACGGTCACTCTAACTTAATCCTTTAAGTGGCTGCAAGTGACACTCAGGCCGAACTGA
This sequence comes from Alligator sinensis, assembly GCF_000455745.1. NCBI lineage: Eukaryota > Metazoa > Chordata > Crocodylia > Alligatoridae > Alligator > Alligator sinensis. Next base: position 1,079,039 of record NW_005842299.1, on the reverse strand, counting down.
CTCACTGTCCCACTAAGTGCATATAAAGACACTCAGGCATAATAATATACACACATGGGTAAACTTTTTCTCTTGTTTTTGTTAAATACCATAATTTGGGGTTTGCTTCATTACATGCTGGATGATATATTCAGCAGCAATGAAACCTGCAATTGATGCGTCTTTTAACATATTAAAGCGCAAGAAACATAATGTTAAAAACTTAAGTATTTTTTATCATCTGGTATCAATCTGATCATCAAACTGACTAGCACCATGAATGAAAGGGACCTGGGGGTGATAAGAGACCACATATGAATATGAGCTGGCACTGCAATGCTGTAGCCAGTAGGGCAAAGAATACTCTGGCATGCATCAATCGATGCATCTCTAGGAAAACCAAGGAGGTGATTCTTCCATTTTACTCAGCACTGGTGAGACCGCAGCTGGAGTACTGCATCCAGTTCTGGGCCCCACACTTTAACAACGACGTGGACAACTTTGAGAGAGTCCAAAGAAGAGCCACCTGTATGATCAGTCTTAAAAGGCAAACCATATGAGGAAAGGCTGAGGGAGCTGGTACTCTTCAGCCTGAGGAAAAGAAGTCTGAGAGGGACCTGGTAGTAGTTTACCACTACAGTAGGGGAGTACATCAAGGGCTCAGTGAGCAACTGTTCACTAGGGCACCTGAGGGGAAAACCAGGAGCAATAGCCACAAACTCCTGGAAGATTGACTCAGGCTCAACATTAGGAAAAACTTCTTCACAGGGTGTCCAGACTGTGGAATAGGCTCCCTCTAGAGGTGGTGCAATCACCTACCCTGGAAATCTTTAAGAGGAGACTAGACTCACTTTGCTGGGGTCACCTGATTCCCAGTTATCTTTCCTGTTTGGTGTACAGGCTGGACTTGATGATCTTGGGTTCACCTTGGGAAGAAAAATCTGCAGCATCCTTATAGGCTCGGCAGTGCTACGCAGGCTAGCACTATGGGTGAAAGGGACTTGGGGGTCATGACTGACCACAAGATGAATATGAGCCTTCAATGTGATGCTTCAGCTAGTAAAGTGAGCAAAACGTTGGCTTGCATCCATAGATGCTTCTCAAGCAAATCCTAGGACGTCCTAGCATTCTCCCACTATACTTGGCCTTGGTGAGGCCACAGCTTGAGTACTGCAACCAGTTTTGGGCTCCACAATTCAAAAAGGATGTGGAGAAGCTTGAGAGAGTTCAGAGGAGAGCCTCACACATGATCAAGGGTCAGGAAAACAGACCTTATGATGAGAGGCTGAGAGCCATGGGACTCTTCAGCCTGGAAAAGCGCAGGCTCAGGGATGATCTGGTGTCCACCTATAAGTTTATCAGGGGTGCTCACCAGGATATGAGGGAATGTCTGTTCACCAGAGCGCCCCAAGGGATGACAAGGTTGAACAGTCACAAACTCCTCCATGACCGTTTCAGGCTGGACATAAGGAAGAACTCCTTTACTGTCTGAGCCCCCAAGGTGTGCCTCCAGAGGTAGTTCAAGCACCTACTTTGAATGCCTTCAAGAGACATTTGGATGTTTATCTTGCTGGGATCCTTCCTGCTGACTTCCTGCCCCTGGGGCAGGGGGCTGGACTTGATGATCTTCTGAGGTCCCTTCTAGCCCTAATGTCTATGAAATCTTCTGAGGTCCCTTCTGGCCTTACACTCTATGAAAAACCTAAGCAGCATACATATTTTATCCATACATTTGTTGTGTGCATTAAGAGTCCGGACACACTGGACCAATTTAACATAAAGGCTAGGGACAGAAGTTACACACAAACTGGCTTAAGTGATCAGTAACTGGTTTAAACCTGTAACAGAACAGAAGTGCAGTGCACTTAAACTACTTTCAAAATGGCCGAAACTGGTTTAAGGTAAACCTGGTAGATGGAGTATCAGACTTAACTGATTTAGCTCAAACCAATTTATAGAACTTCTGTCCCAGATCCCTTCCTGGTTCAAGTTACCTCACAGTCCTTCAGCATCCCATTATGCTTTGCAGCCCTGGGCTGTGCTGTCTGCTCCACTAAGCAGGGTCTGCCCCACCCCTATGCTCCCCAGCGGGATATCACTCCTCTGGGTGGCTGAGCAGGGGGTGGGGGAAAAAATAGAGCCAGAAGCTAGGGGCCATGCTCCCTTCTCAGCCTCCAGGCTGGCTGAGAGGAGGGCACGGGTTCCAGCTGTGGGAGGTGGAGCCAAGGCCCCCACTGCAGGCTTGCCACTCCTCCCAGCCAACCCAGAGGCTGAGAAAGGGGTGTGGCTCCTGGCTCCCAGCTCTGGGGGGGGGTGGAGCCAAGCCCCACCCCTCCCCTCCTCAGCCCTCCTGGAGGCTGAGAAGGGGGAGTGACTAGGGGACTCCACCCTCACTCCCAGCTCTGTGGGGGGCAGAGCTAAGCCCTGCTGTGGGCTTCCCCCACATCCAGCCTGGAGGCTGAGTGAGCATGGTTCCTGGCTTCCAGCAGGGGGCAGAGCCAAGTGCCTGCTGTGGGCTTCCTTTTTTCCCCTCTCCTCAGCCAGCTCTAGGCTGAGGAGTGGGCATGGCTCCTGGCTCTAGAAGCAGAGCCAAGCTCAGGTGCAATGTTCCCTCCCCCACTACCTTAGCTGGCTGGGAGGCTGAGAAGGGAGTGTGGCTAGGATATTCCAGCCCTGCTCCCAGCTGCCAGGGAGGGGGCAGAGTAAATCCCCCAGTTCCAGCTCCCCCCACCCCTCCAGGCTGTTCCCAGCTGGGGATCCAGTGCCAGGCAGGAGGGGTTGGTTTTTCTCTTTCCACTCCTTGCTCAGCTGGCAGGAAGACTGAGGAGATGTGGCTTGGGGAATCAGAAAGCTCTGGTTCTTTGCGGTAGCTAGCAGACTGGGAGACGTGTTCTAGCAGAGCGCTGGGTTTGGCTGCCTTTTGTTTGAAAAGTGAACGTCAGTTCACTTGCTTATTGGTTCAGTCTATGCAGTTTAAAAACCCTGCAAAGATCGACTCAATTCAGCCTCAGGCTTTTTGACTATCTGTACATAGGCTCACTTTAGCCTATTTCTTACTGGTGTCAGTGGGGGTTGGATCCATTTGCTTCAGACCTATTGTTAACCTGTACATTGTGAAGGAAATGGGATAAAGAATTCTGTTAATTTCTGGCGCCCCTTACTTAAGTGAGCCCCTACAAAGGTACAAGAGGTATGCCTAAGCAGATGCCATTGCAGGATCAGGAATATGGCCCTGTAGACAGTGATGCTCATGGTGGTAGGAGCAGACTCAGTGTTACTACACTGAGAGGCAGAAGGTGGGGCAGAGTGGCATGAGCTTTTGTAGGCAACTTCACTGGCAGTGTAGGAGATGCACGCAGCTGCACGTGCACCCCCTGTGAAAAGTGCTACTGATGCTGCTGGTGGTGCCTGTGAGTGGTCGTCGCTTGCTACCCTTCCCCTCACTGCCAACACCACCCTTAGCATCTGCGGGCAGTCCCCGCTCACTGCTGGCCACTTCCAACACTACCAGTGGCATCTGCAGGTGATTGCTGACCACCAGTTGGCACTCAGCACCCCCGCCCTGCCACCAACACCGCTGCAGCTGCCTGTGGGAGCTCTCCACTCACCACCACCATGCCCCCACCACCAACACCATCGCTGCCACCTGTGGGCAGTCACTGTGCCCCCCCAACCTCTGGGTGCACATGTTGTTCATGGGCAACTTATTATCTAGGTAGAATGCTTTAAACACAGGAAGATTTCAAGGAGAAAAAAGATTCTAGACCGAATTCTTGACCCACACGACCACAAATTTGGACTTGCAGGACTGAATGTAGTGGTATTACACAAGCAGAAGAGTATTGAGAAGAGTAATTCAAACCTCTGTACAGAAACCTTTATTTTCCTGAAAAGCTTACCGACTTCCACAGGAGGGAGCTTCTCTACTATGGAGCTTACAGCTCCTACAGATGGGAACCTTTCTTTGGAGGAATGTGAAATAAGAATTCTGTCTCCTGCAGGGTTTAAAACTTCTATAGACTCCATCCTTGTTGTGCTGCTAATAATGCAAAATCCAGTTGTGGCAAACCCAGTGGAACTAAAACTCCACAAGTTCAGTAGCTCAGGTTCAAAGAACATTTATGCAAATGTACCATATATAAAATATGCAAGTACATAAATAGTATACTTTAGACCAGATGTGAGCTAAAAACAATATGGCTGAGTTAATTTCACTGTGAAAGCATCAACCTCCTAGCTTCTCAGTGCTTACATTCCTCTCTGTGACATTAATTTGGAACTAGTCTAAATATTTGTTGAGAATAAAGCATCTGATCAATTTAGCTTTTTCTTGTTCATTAATTATTCACGTTTCATTTCTGCTGAAGTGCTGGTTATTTGCAAGTATTCACTGACTAGTTCATGCAAACAAAATCTCAGTATATGGATGGTTTAAAAACTGTGTACTTAGACTCTTTGTGCATGTGCGCGCACATTTTGTCACCTGTATTGCAGGGTATCGGTTCTACTGCCTAGATGGATCACAGTTTTAAGCAGGATAATAATGTATAATAAGTAACTGATGTTCTTTTTTAATATATTTGGTACACAAATCTTGTTCAAACATGACTATTTCTACAAAAGCCAGTCATTCCCATACATATTTGTATAAGTAAAAAAGCCTGCTTGTGTGCAAACAGCAAACAATCTGCATGATCAGGGTAAAAATAAAGGGAGATAGTTAGCTGTGTTAGCCTGAAGTCAGGCAGAGAGTGGAGTAGGAATGCACCTTAGTGGCCACATCTATATGAGAGACTGACACACAGTAGCTCGATACTACTGTGCAGTAGCGTTGGGTGGAAAAAAATCATGATGTGATGCTACTGCACAGAAGTTTTAGACAACTGCACAATAGTGTCACAAAAAAGGCATTTGTTGGAGCTACTGTGCAGTAACTCTGGTTACTGCACATTCATTTAATACTTGTTTATACAAGTACTACAAGTTTATACAAGTACTAAATGAACGCAAAATAACAACTGAGTATTAGCATCTTGTGTAGATACAGCCAGTTAGTCATAAGGTGCCTATCTACCCCACCTTCTGTCTAAAAATAAGGGGCCATTCAAATTCTGAGCAAATGTCTATAAATAACCTTAGCAGGATATGAGCAGCTCTAACAGTAAGGTATGGGTCTATCTTTTAATACACAAATATGATATTCAATACTTTCCAATATAAAGTTTCTACTGCAGAATTCTCTCAAAGAAAATACATTACTCTACCTAGTCCCAGAGGGAAAAGTACAAAAGGCTAGCCCAGAAGCATGTATTTGTTTTATGTTGACTTCAGAAAAGAGCTGACTTGTTTCATAAGTTAGCAGTATATATGCGCGCAGTATATATAATCTGGATTAAAGCAAAGATTTTTTTCACTATTACAGGGTGCATATTAACTTCTTGGACAGTTAACAGCATTGTGCGTATTAAATATTTTATGACTGTGTGCGCATAGTTGGCCAAGAAATTAAAGAATATATCTAGACCACTAGTTTGTATGTGTGTAAGCATGGCTTAGGAGCCTAATTTAAGGCTACCATTTCTGAAAAATTACATCACTTACAAACATTAGCTGTCAAGTATTTCTTAAACCTAAATAAGTAGCTTCTTTGTACCTAAATGTCCCCATATAAAAATACACTTATCATCAAATTCCCTGCTGCACAATTTCTCTGCATTTGTTACTATGATACTCCATTTGTTACTATTAATTAAATAGGAAATCAGAAAACATGTGAAATAATGAAAAAAACACCCGTATTTGGTTCATAGCTGGTACCAGGACTTGCAGACTTCAAAGGGTTCTCTAAACATAGACTTTCATCAGTGATGCTACAAGCCTTAGTTCTAATCTTTCATGCTTTCCTATGCAAGAACTTCAAAAGAGAATAGCAACGTTCCAAAGCAACACTTCTGCATCTGTATGCTTGTCTACAACACACATGAAAATCGAAATGGCAAAGTTATTATTTACATAAGATATATTTTAATAAACAAAATCATTAACTTTTTTTGCTATAAAAAGCACAGGTTTGTGCAGGTCAGAAATAATGTCCAAAGCTCAAGGGATTTCTGGAAGAAAATGAAAAAGAATTAGAAAGTATCTAATGCATGTCTTCAAAGAAAGAAGATCAATTTATGTTCTTTCTGACTTACTGAAACACATGCTGCATATTTTACTGTTTCTATCATCTTCCTCGTTACAGTTCATCCAATGAATGCTCAAAGAACATTAAGTCCTACAAATAAATAAACTGTGAATGGTGAGGAAAATACAAAAAAGGGAACAATTCACATCAAAAGGCAGACTTATAGACTTTTATTGCATAAAGCAATTAGATTGGTCAACAGGCTCCTACCATTGCCACAGAGAAATGAAAGTGATATAGAAGACAATCTAAAATTCTTAAGTGTCATGCAGATTCCATTTCTATCTTTACTGCAGCCAAGAGTGAGAATAAAAATCTGAATAACTTTTTTGAGCAAACTTTTTAACAGAAGTACAGAGTCAAACTAGCTTTGTCTGTTCTATTAGCTCCTCCAAGCTGAGCTTCCTAGTATCTTTTTTAAACCATGCTGCAGCCATCTTAGCTTTACCAATCTGTGTAGCACAAGAGATATAATGGCTAGGGAGATAAAATCAAACAAGACAAATGTTGATTTGTTATAAATGTGCACTTCAAACTTAAGGATAACCCTCTTTGCCTATGCTGTTTGTCATTTTAATTCTCTCTATATATGCTAACATAATTGGTTAACTTTACAATGGAATTTGTAGAGGAAGAATCATATGGGCCAGGGAAATTACTATTAACCATTTTTCAGATCTAGATAGTGCTGACTAGCTATAGATAGAGCAAAGTATTTACCTTTCAGGGACTGTATTCTCCCTCTGCAGGATACAAATAACTCTCTAGTGAGGTCAGAAGCAGTTGCTTGTAACCTGCAGGAGAGAATTGGGCTCACAATTCTGAAACACTGATAAATAGTGAATGTAATACTCTTTTCTCTTGAGTCACAGACAAGTTTAAATTCACCAGTTAATTCAGCTGCCTGAAATTATCTGGGTTTCTGTCAGGTATCTCAGTATGTGATCACATTCTTGAGATAAGGCAACATATGACAATATTTCAACTGAAAGGCAAAAATGAAGTAACTATAAAAGTATTCAGTATCAGTAAAATATAAAAGCAAAAGCCATAAAGGCTAAAAGCCTACCAGATGATAATTATCGTTGAAACACTGACTGTTTGAGACTGGCCCTGTATCCTGCATCATCTGCAAGTACATCAAGGCCCAATGACATAGCCCTGTTGCAGGATTAGGGCTTTGCCACAGATGATGGTTATTTTGATCCCAGTTCACTCAGCTTGTTGGGGCTGAACCCTTTGATGTTCTGTACTTACTATAAGGAAACAAGCTCCAATCATTACAGCCTTGATTTTCACATCAAGATCTACCGGCATCTGGATCCCAAAGTTGGCAGTGTTGGTAAAGACATCATTTACAAATCCAGACCAGTACTTGGAAATCTTGCCAATTGGAGATAGTTCATTAAGAGCTTTTACCTACACACATGAAAATAAAAGTTTAAAAAAGCCACCCAAACATTAATCAACTCAACATACCACCAATGCCCTGAATTGGTCATAATCAGTTGCAAAATAGTGGTGATTCTTTTCTTAGTCGGTCAGATCCTCAGCTGTTCTCAGTCAGCATAGTACCATTGATTTTAATGGTGCTTTTCCAGTTTATACAAGTTGAAAATTGGGCCCAGAGAAGGGAATGAAATTAATTCCCAGGCACAGTCAACACAAAGCCAAGTATCACTAAAGTCCTACTTGAGAAGTCTTTAAAAAAAGCCCCAATTTGTCTGTCATACCATTTTGAACAACTTGGTACTCTCTGTGTTAACTTTGTGGCTTATTCCTTGTTTTAACACACCATTAATTGCATTAACTTGTGGCCAGATAACTATGTAAGACATGATTAACTGATTAATCATGTCTTAAATGTAATGTGCCAGGGGCCGTAGTTTCCTCTGTGAAATAACAGGAAACTACTTGTTTGTTCGTGAATGTGGAACAAACCGTGTTATTATTTTTGTTACTCCATTTCTTCCACCCTCATTTGTTTGTCTCACCTACCTGAAAGATCTTGCTTTTTAGACAGCAAGCTCTCTGGGACAGGGACTGCCATTGTCTATGGGTACATACAGGAGTTAAGTTTAGATCAACCTAACCAGAGTTAAATGCCCAATCCTGCAGGCATTCAGAGAGCTTAAATTGGTTGAAAAATGGCACACATGATCTAAGTTAGTTCACTTCAGGAGCTGCAGGAGGATAGATGAAGATAGGGTTAACCCAATCTAGGAAATGAATAACCTGATCTCCCAAATTCCTGTCCACATTTGCAGCCCAGCACCAGGTCTGGGAAAGCCCAGCTACTTGCCCAGTGGCTGCCCCAGTTGCCTAGGGCTGTGCTATTCCCACCTCACTCCAGCCTGACTGGGCTATTTTTAGCCTTGCCTCCTCCCTGTTAGGCAGTCCCCATCTTCATAGACCCACCAGCTCCCTGCACCCAACCCCCATCCCACCAACCCCTTCTCCTAGACTCAGTAACTACCCCTGACAGAACTGCTGCCCCTCCCCTCCCCAATCCTGCTCACTCTTCCCCCTACCCTGATTTACTTACATCTGGTTCCCTACGCAGCTCCCAGAAGTGGTAAGGGGCTGTACACACCACTCTCTGCCTGTGGTTAGGCAGCTTAAAAGTCATGTAACCATAGTTTAGGTAAAGCAAATAGCTGTACGCACTTTATGCTTCAAGTGACGCAGATGGAGTAGGACCCATTAGTTGCTACCACAAAATAATTAATAATAATAAAGCCACCTTGCTTGACACTTCTTGCCTATGAAATTCCAAGCTGTAGCAAAGGTCATCTGTTTTCAGAATAATATTTTTAAAGGTAATCCAGAAACATTAAGTTTATGATCATAAAAAGCAGGCCAAACAGTCAAAGCTGTCACCACATATCATGTGAGTCCAGAAGAGAAAAGGAGTTGGTCAAGGGTTCCTCCCTTCATTTGTGCAAACTACAACGCAGTTTTTAATCCTAGAAACTGTCTATTTACATCCTTGTGATTGTTACAGTACCAAGACCCTTACCTTCTCCTATGGGTATGTCTACACAGCACAATGCAGTGCCTGAGAGTGCTGGGGAATGGAAACCAGTGTAGAGCTATATTAACACAGTGCTCTATCTGGATTAATTAGGCCGGTTGTGCAGGCATACATTAGGTTCCCTTACAAATCTGCTGCCTCTGCAACCAGTAACAATCAGGTTGATGGTGTTCCACTTGGTATTCAGTGACAGAATCCCCAGTGAGTTCAATGGGTGCAAAACTAGTCTCCAAAGTTTCAGCAGGTTGACAGACAGTGAAGGTCCACATGCAGTTGATAGGAGCCCATAACAAAACAGCATATATCAAATTCACAACTACTGGGTCTGAACTCAAATTCGGTAGCACAGGCACATCTTTCCTTTTGGTTACAAGGAGAACTGGATTCCCTCCTTGCCATCGCTGTCCCACCCACACCTTTTCTGCTTTCCCAACACTTCTTTGTTAGATGTGCACATTTTTATCAACTTGGCATTCAACAACAGAGTAAAATCAAAGGAATTTAGCTTACACTTGGCAGGGAGCACATAGATTTGGGGAGCACCATACCATAACAAAGACCTACAGCTGCAGTAAGTTCACAAGTTGGTCACCTCTGCCTCTTACCAGCAAAGATACTTGCTGTGACATGGTAGGTTCCCTTCCATCTACAGCTTCTTCTAACACTGAGGGCTTCTCACCAATACCCTCAGGTTTCTCCTATTGTTTATATACTCTGTGATATTATATTTGTTTTCAACCATATCCACTCTTAAAAAATCTAGAAATATCAGTAGCGCTAGAGGAAACCAGGGGATAGCAGTAATTTTTTCCCCTGTCTATCATAATGATTTTTTCTTTGACCAAAGAATTCTGATTAGCTCCCATCAGCAGAAGCATCATCTCTGTGGACAATGAATTCCTACTTTTGTTTCTGGCAAATGTGTCACAGGTTGTTTGGTTCCCACATTTATTTGACAAATTATAACTAGATTTGTAGGTAACATCCCTCTGAAGTTTCTTGGTCTGGCCCTATAGGATGTGATCAATTCAGAAGCTATGCTGTGACCCCTTAATCTGGACCAAATGAATAGACAGGGGAAAAAAAATCCATGGTACTTTGATTATCCTAGCAAATTCTATTGCCTTATTCATATTGTGTATGGTTTTATATACACTGTGCATGTCTATACAAGATGGTAAAAGCACAGTAGACTAATTCTACTGTGCATTAGCGCATCATGGTGAAAGCCATGCTAATGACTTGCCCTTTGTATATTACATCTACTACTTCTTGGAATTACTTTTTCTTATGTAAAAGAGAACAGAAATGGTTGCTTGCAATACTATTCTTGGACCTGATTCCAAGCACAATAAAGTGAATGGATCAGATATTAAGGACTGCACGTGAGATGAAACCCTGACCCTATCAAAATCAATGACAGGGCTCTCATTGATTTCTGTGGGGCCAGAATTTCTTCCACAAGAATGTTTTTTCCTTTGTTTCAGTTGTCATTCCTACCCAGGAAATACATGTTATGAAATCAACTTCCAGCTTGGGATTCAAGTCCAGGAACTATAAATTCTGACTTGTTGACATCTTGTTCCCACGTTATAATAGTCTATAAATATTTTTAGAAATACCACAAGATTTTTGACTAACACATTTACTCATAATTTAAAACTTTAAAAAAAAATCTCAAAAGTGTGAAACTTACCTCAAAGTCGACATCTCCAAGACAGCCACACGTTGCATATGGACCAATTATTTTCAATACATCTTCTTTGCTTTCATTCTTTATCGTGAATTTAGGCAGAAGAGGGTCCCAGTTCTGGACAACATAGCCTGCTATTGTACCAGGAGGGGACTGAACTTCTAACTGTCAGATAAAAGTATCATACAGCACCATCAATTGTTAGTTCACAAGATGAATTTCCATTAGGTTTTAATATACAATTTAGAATCCTAAGCTTGGTTTTGAGGCTGCCTAATAATAGTTTAAAATACTTTGGAAACAATATTAATTTAGTAGCTATGGCATAAGCTCCAAGAAAAGCCATGTACTGTGCAGAAGCAACTGTATTTATAGTAATCAGGTCTGTTTATACAGAGATGTTGATTTTTCTGCCTGTAGGTCTTTAGTGCTTATCAAAATACTTAAGTGACAAAGTACATAGATGAATGTATAATGCACTTGCATTAAGTGAAGTCAGCATGCAGAAACAGAATGTTTACCTTTCATAGTAAAGGCGTTCCAGACTGCTTTACAACTATACGTGGGAACTGAGAGGGAAAAAGGAGCTGTGCATTTGTAACAGTGCATCAGCCTCCTAGTACTATATACTTACCACATCCACACAATCCTGGAGTGGTACTTCAACTTCCTGAGGCAGTCAAGAGTGCTACCATCTAAGTCAGACACACACTAATTAAGGCCTTCCAGTAATAGTCCCATCTTTCACATACATTGCTGTCACAGTGTGGAATTTACACTTGTAAAGTTACCATTTGTCTGTGGCAGGTAAAGCAAAAATAAGTGCAATTAGTCCTATAGAATACCTTCCACCCATCTTATTAGAGTGGAGAGTTGATGGACACTAAGCCAAGCAGAGTCCCCAGAAAGAGATGGAGAAAGTGGAACACAGGGAATATCCCTCCCCTTGGGAGGGAGAGAAGAGCTGATTGGCTCATCATTCCTTTCTCCCTGCAAATAATTTAAACAGTTGTCCAGGAGCTTCAAGTCCCTTGCTCTCAGTTGCTGAGTTTTTCAGTGGCGGGTGATGTGAAACAAAGGTAAGCATTGGTGTTGTCCAGTAGTTTCACAGTGCAGATAAAAGGCCAAAGGGCCAGCTTGCTCCTGGTAGAATTCTGCTTATGGACATTGTGTTGCTGGGGTATTTTCTCCCCCCGGCCCTTCCCCTGTTGGGCTAAAGTTAATGTGTCTTTATATACTCTTGATATTTCCTTTATAATATCCTTTATAGCTTTGTTAATTATTTCACAACCAATATCCATTTTAGTTTGCTCAAATAACTGTGTAACTTAGCCTTAGTGGAAACTCTATTTTGATTTTTACATTGCTTAGCATAAGTGTAAAAATCATTTTGTTTCGTGATTTTGTAGGTTAAATATAGTATAAAAGAAGTAGTGTGTATAAAAGGCCTGTGGTATGCCTGGGATGTCTGAAAAGAGGAAATGAAAGACTAAAGAGTATGTGTGGAAATGCGTATGTTGAGACAGACTCTTGGACCTCAGACTAGAAGGATAGAAATAGCCTTCTCTGATTTAACAGTCAAAGGTTACAGCAATGTCCAAAGATCAGCAGTTAAGGATTGCAAAATATAAGATCAGGTTTTGTTTTAGCGGCTGAAGAAATTGCTGACAACAAATGCAAAAATTGCAGACCACAAAGCTGAAGAGTCTGTCATAGTTTCATAGTGCTTATGGTTGGAAGAGATCTAAACAGGTCATCAGGTTCAACCCCCTGCCCTGAGCAGGAACAAGTGCAGGGTCATAACACTCCAGCCAAATATCTGTCCAGCCTCCTCTTGAAGACCCCCAAGGTAGGAGACTGCACCACCTCCCTTGGGAGTCCATTCTAGAGCCTGGCAGCCCTAACTCTAAAGTAATGTTTCCTGATGTCCAGCTTCAAACCTTCTCTCTCAACAATTTGTGGCCGTTATTCCTAGTAACCCCAGGTGGTGCCCAGGAGAACAGAGCCTCACCCAGTTCACGCTGGTCCCTCCTGGTGAGTTTGTAAACGGCCACCAGATCCCCTCTCAGCCTTCTCTTGTGGAGGCTGAATAGATTCAGGCCCTTTAGCCTCTCTTGGTAGGGCCTGACCTGCTGCCCATCAATCATAACATCGTAACTGAAAAGGAGGATCATTTCGTCATCAAGGAGACATGACACAATAAGACCCATTGACTTGTATGGGGAACAATCACTATAAGATGTACAAGAACAAAGGGGCTTTGGGTCTGTCCTGCAAAGAAGAAGAAACAGCGTTCAACAAAGACCTGGCTTCAACCTCATGGTTAACTTGTCTGGCATCTTAAGGACTGGTAATATCTTGATATGTGCAGGACTGTCTGTCTGTCTCCTTTTGTATGTATATGAATAAATGTGAATAAATGTTGTTCTTTCTTTGATTTTGTTTGTCTTATGTTTTCAGGCAGGCAGGCAGGCTCCAGGGGGAAAAAAAATTAAAAGTTCAGGCTTGCTGCTTTTCTTGGGCGGGGCCTCTTTTCCCAGGCTGCCTGCATGGGCTTCCTGAAGAGCCCCTGAGCTGCACGGAGCTCGGTGCTTCACTCTGCGGCTGTAGGGAAGCAAACTAAAACTCCACAGAAGAGTTTGCTGAGCCCCAACTCATTTAAGGCACTTTACGCCACCGAATTTGCTACAGCAGCTAGAATTACTGCACAATACACCACTGATGCGTGCAAACACGATTAAAAGGGTGCAAAAGCATTTAGCCCACTTTAAAAAGACATTACTGTACAATACGCCACTGACGTGTGCGAACAACAACACGATTAAAACGGTGCAAAGGCATTTAACCCTCTTTAAAGTGTTGCGCACACGTGCCTCTTGTTTCATCTATACATGGCCTATGATTTTAAACCCACCCATTTGCCTTCAGTCCACCCGGGTGTCTGGATCAATGGATTATCTGGGTTTATATAGTATACATGATATCGCTGCATTTGTACATACAACATAGCAAAGAGCAAGTAGTCTACCAGCCAATGCAGTGAAATTCTGATTGCTTTATCAGCAAATTTTGCCATTTCCTAATAATAGGGCTGGGATTTTACCTAAGATGTTTAATAAATATGAGAAGTGTGCAATTTTAAAGACAGCACGATATTTTCATTCTGAGGCTTGGAATAAATTTACATGGCTGTGCTGCTTTAAACTGAAAAAGGGAAAATGAAACAAACTACCAAAATACAGCTACTTCATGCACAGGATGGCCCTGCTCCTCCAATACTCCTTGTATTTGAATCACTGCTTTGTGTTTAGAAGCTCTGCTTCCTGCAGTCCTTTCTCAGCATCTGGGAAAGTAAGCTGCTGCTTACAAAAGCTTATGCTTTTCTGGTTTAGTTAATCTGTAAAAAGTAAATCTATGCTACCTTCTCCTCCTCAAGTCATTATACACATTACATCCAAGTCATCCCCTGAGAACTGGCATTAGCATGTTTCTCATAGCAGAACTGGGGCATATTTGATCAGTACTGAGTACCAATTCTCTAACTGTATCATTCAGGTTATCTTTATTGTGTGCCAAAAACATATATGCAAATGGTTAATTCATCTCCACAATCTGAATGCAGCCCAAAGTCACACCTTCCTTTCTAGCTATTGGCTAGCTGGTATTCACAGTGTCATATTTCATTAAGGAATTATTTTCCTCACCAATTACCTATTTACCTATTACCAATTTAAAAAAACTCCTGAAATCATTTTAAAGTAATGATCATTTAAAAAAACAAACAGGATATATATTGTCCAGTTATCTGTATAGCATATTACTCTTCATTTTTCATTTCTAAAATTGTTTTCCCACATAAAACTGAGCAGAGCACTTAATTTCCTCTGTACATCTTACATATCTGTGAAATGGGTATAATAATGCTTACCTCATAGGAGTTCTTGTGAGGTTTAATTAACCTTAGTAAAACAATTTGAGACACTTAGATGAAAGATGCTGTTATCATTCACTAACCTCTTGCAGGAAGCAAGGGAACAAGCAGCTGTTACATCTCAAGGGTCTATTCACAGTAATCACCTCTCGGCCAGCATTATCAGCAATCCTTATAGTGAAAGACCGTAAAGGAGAACAAAAGTTGCGATCAAAGCAACCGTTTTCCTCCACTGCAAAGTAAAGTCTTTGTCCCAAATGGTTCTTTATCTCATACTTGCTGGATGTCTCTGTGCCAAGAAGGGCTAATAAAGCAAAACAGATTGCAAGTTACCTTAGTAAAATATATTTAAACCAAAAGCATCAAATCCAGGGTTGGATCCAAATTCACACCTCTAATCCCTTTCTACAATGTATATTGTAAGCTCAATAGAGCATAGATCATTTGGGGGAAAAATCCTTTGAATAGATGCAATTCTGTAAATATTCTAAAATAATCAGTCATGAGTTAAATCTGATCATCCCAACTAGGACATTTCTGATCTGTATTTTGAAACAAATGTAGGAATTGTCAGATCAGAGAGTTCAGTTTCACCTCATTCTATGGATTAGGAATTTCAGATGAAGATCTGGAGCTCATATCCAGAAGTTTGGTTTGGACTCATTACTTTTCATAGACACAAATTAGTGATGACATTACCCTAATTCAGTGGCAAAACTCCCATATACTTCAATGTGGCAGGATCAGGCCCTAAGCTAATTTGCAATGTAAAATAACCCCATAAAACAAGAAATATGACATTTCACTTGCACTTACTTTAAAATTTGAAAAGCAGTATGTAAATGCAAAGTATTATGTATTACCATATAACTTCTGCTCATCTGTTTATTTAACCTATCTGGTCAAAGACTGCTTTCTTGCCAACATAAGAATTGTAATTAAAAGGAGTAACATTTGCTCAGTGCCAAAAACATTAATGAACATGAGTAACTATATACATGTGAGAAGTCCCATTCAACTCCTTTAGGATATTTTTTATGGCTAGAGTAGATATTTATAGTGACATTTTATTGTCGTAGAACAATCATAAACAAAATGAATTTTCACCAAATTATTGGTACATCAGAGGCCTGATCTATTGCCTATGAGGGCTGATGAGAGTGTTTAAATTTGAATTCAATGGGATATGATCGGATCTGTACTCATGTTCCAGTTTCAGAGGTATCTGGAAGCTGGCATTGTGAGAGTTAAACTCAAATAAACTGTACCTTCAAGAAGCTCCACCTGCTGGTGAATGATTATCTGGTCCAGCTGTTAGAAGTGAAAATAAATTAAACAACCTGATGAGAACCAGCCAACTTTAAAGAGATTTGGGGCTGCTATACTGATCACCATAGTGCCCCACTAGAAACTGGAAGTATTGGGGAAAATCTTAAGTCATCCTGCTGTTTCACACAGGCATTAAACTCATTTAAGAAGAAGGTGCACTCTGAATTTAATCACTCTGAATTGAATCAGAACGCTCCGAATCGATTTGGAGAGATTCAGAAAGATTTGGTGATTTGGACATAGACACAGCTTTAAATGTTTTTTCTACATGCCTCAAGGTATCAGGCGGCCTGTGAATACCGTGATGCTAGGGTGCATGGAGCGTCCCACAGAAGAATGGGGGATTTCCCCAGCGCACTCGGCGGCAGACCCGGAAGTGGACCAGAAGTACTCCTGGTTCACTTCGGGGTCCATCAGAGAGTACGCTGGGGGTGCCCTGTCCCTGCATCCCCTCAGCTCGGGGACTGGTGTTTCCTTGGTCTGGGGAGGAGCACCCGGGGTCCCCCTGTGGCCAATTGCCAAGCTGGGAGATGCAGGGGGACCTCCCAGCGAAATACTTCCGGTCCACTTCTGCGTTTGTTGCCGAACATACAGGGGCCCCCCCCGTGCTCCTGTAGGATGCTCCATCTGCCCATTGCAGCTTTCACAAGCTGTGCCTGGTACCTTGAGGTATGTAGAAAAAACATTGAAAGCTGTGTCTATGGCTGAATCTCTGATTCTCTGAATCAGCATCGAATTTTCAGATTTGGATTTGGCCGAATTAAATCAGGGACAGTGATCCAAATCAATTAATTGAGTCACTCTCCCTGATTTGGGCTGAATCTGACTAGAATAGGGCCCTTTTCACATACCCCTAGTGGCCATAGAGATAGAAAGTGTGATATTCATGTATCATATCCATGTACTGACACCAATGAGCATGTGAGTTCCACAGGAGCACAATGAGGTCAGCAGCAATTTATAGAAAGATACAGAGCCTGGCTCTCTCCCTCATTCCAACCCCTTTTTGCTGTTCTGCATGTAATGCAGCCCTTTCTCCCTTACCGAGAATTCCTCCAAGATGAACGAGTCCCCAGCTGGCACACACAAGGTCATGTTGAAAGCAAGGAGGCAGTGTAACCATATCACACTATCATACTACATTTAAGATTGTACTCTAAAGAAAAAAAATTGCTGACTTCTGCATTTATATTGGGGCCTAATAAAGTCAACTAGATGACATAATTCTTTAGCATACAAGTGGAACATAGACTATAACCCCAGGAAAAACAGTGAATATTTGCCTTGTGTCCTTGACTCCCCTCCTCAGAGCTGCTGCAGTAGTTTATTATGGTCTCTCAAGCCTTATTCTCTTCTGGGAAGTGTGTGTCCAAGGAGGAGAGGAGAGGAGTGGGCGGAGGGGGTGGAGGGAGACAATAATTTGATTAATATCAATATAATGTTACTTCAGTGTCAATTTCAATGGTAGGTGACCAAGTTGCAAATTAAGACCTCCCTCCTTTTATTCTCCTTAAATTCCAATAACCAAATATTTGTCATGGCTGAAGAAAGAATTGATGACCTTGTGGAATTATCATACTCGGCATTTGTGTACTGCTTTTATTTTTGACACACTTTGCCTGATAAATATTCAAGCAGTTTGCAGCCATTCATCACTTCTAATCACCTCCTGTGGCTGGTCCAGTTTCCAGACAGAAGCTGGTGAGGAAGCTTCTGTAGCCCTAGGCATTTGTTTTTAAAAACATTTTCCCAAGCACACACACTACTTGCAGTTTAAATTTCTTGAGACATAACAGAAACTCTTGCAGCTTAAGAGAGTTTAGTATAGAGCTTTGCTGTGATAAAAAGCAATAGTTTATAGGTTGCTAACCATCCTGAAGATTGCAGGAGTGTCCCAATATTTGAATGCTGAGTTCATCTCCTAATGCAGTTTTTCACAAGATAAAAAAAAAAAAATGAGGTTGGGCTATTAAAAGCCTATGCATTAGTTAGCTATGTACAGTGGATAAACGCTTGGCTAGAGTGGTAATGATAATAGTGTTTTGTGGTCTTATTTTTTTCTTTTATTAGATTCTGTAAGAAAGCTGCCCTGATACATCATTTATCAGGACAGGCAAGAATCAAGGAGATTTTTCAGATTTCATCTTAAAACATCTAAAGCCCTAAGGTTTATAAGTGTCTACATAGCCCTCTTGACCTCAGGTTCTGTTAAAATTATTTATAGCAGACTAATTATGTACTATTCCACTTTTTAAAGGAATGCCAGTTATATCGGTGTAGCCTAAATAAACTCAAGCTATAAAGTTACTTGTCAGATTTTTACAAGTTTAAATGCAAGTCAGACATCTGTGATCCACTGAAGCTCCCAGAGCCTTCATGGGCAGCTTGAGCTACATAATTATCTCCCATTCTGTATTTTTCCACTTTGTGAGGAAAGAAGCTCCTAACACGGCCATTTTAGTGCGGTGCTATGGTCAAGATAATAAACCAGGTATTAAGACAGGGATCGCACTTTATAAATAAATAACAGGGTGGGGTAGGGGGAGAGATGAGCAATTTTTTTAACAGGAGAGTATTGATGTGACAACAAATGGGCATAAACTGACCAACAATAATATATACATACACTGCAATACATAACAAAAATTCATTCCCAAGTAGAATAAGAATATAAGTCAACTCTGTGATACAGTTGCAAAACAAAAACCAAAACCACCAGTTGCAATTGTGGGCTGCTTTACCAGAAGTATTGTATATAAAATGGGAAGTGATAGTAATGCTCTTTGCATTTGTTAGTCCTTAGCTGGAATCTTGTGAGCGGTACCAGGTTTTACATTCTAGAGAGAATATGGAAAAAACTGAAGACAATCCAGAAGTGAGCAACAAAGCTGATAAAGGAGTTGGAATACAAGCTGTATGCGGAAGGGTTGAGAGAACAAGGTATATTTACTTAGTTTGAAGAGAGGGAGATTAAGGGGGTAGGGAATGATACCAGTGTTCTTTATCATAAATGAGATGGAGAACCTTCTTCCTTGCTGCAAAGAGAAGGCACCAAAGTAGATTTAGACTAAATCTCAAAAAAGCTTTCTTACTTTTAGACTGACTTTAAGCATAACTAGGATTTTGGAGCCCTGGGCATCAGCAGAGATCCCCTGCCTCCCATCTGTCCCCATTCTAGTTATGCTCCTGATCAAAACATGTATCAGGGCAGCATAGGTGATGCATAGGGGGGGCACAGTGGGGCATGTGCCTCCCCTAAGATTGACCACCACTGAAGCCGCTGCCAGCTTCTGTGGGCGGTTGCCACTTGCCACCCCTCCTCCCACTATTGACGTGACTGGCACCCACCACTGACACCTCTGCCTGCAGGCAGTCCCTAATCGCTGCTGCCAACACCAACGCCAGCGGCTGGGAGCCGGGGA
>NW_005842299.1:1050309-1059454 GCF_000455745.1 Alligator sinensis | reverse complement strand
GGGCTTTTCCACTCCCCCCTGCCATGGTGTGTCGTCCCCCCCCCCCCAGTCTCAGGAGGCACCAGTTGTTCATGTAGGGTAGCCTTCTTACACCATCCAAAAAAAGAATAAAATAAGCCCACAAAGCCCTTTTGGCCAAAACTGAACACTATACCATACTCCAACAGAATGAGGCAGTCTACAGAATTTGCCCAGGAAGATGTAAATATCATTCACTACAGGCTTTCAAGAGGCGACATAAACATATGGCTAGGGTGCTTTAAAAATAGCACATCCTGAACTAGTTTAGGGTTGGAGCAGATGATCCTTGAGTCCTTTCCAGTCCTATGTTTCTTTAAGTTCTGTCCTGTACATAGATATGCCCTAGAGATATATTCCTGGAAATATTTTGAAGATTATGAACAATTTATAAGCCTTTAATATAGGATACTACAATTTGCATGTGATTTATAACCATAGAAATCTAAGAGAGATCCTGGTACCTAAAACTAAGAGAGAGAGTAATATTTACTCATTTTATAAGATAGCAGTTGATTATTGTTTTTTTTATTTTTCTGCCTATTTGCCAAATATGTTTTCATATTGTTATCTGATATCTCAACTCCCACAGATTAGGAGATTACTGTGCGTTCATTTAATGGGTCTGCTATGGTAAGAAAGAAGCAGATAGTTATTTTCCCTTTACAGTCTACACTTATTCCATATGTGCGCATATGGGATGAAAAATGAAAGTCCCACCTCACATAGCCTTGTTTTACACCCCTCTGAGGCGAATAAGAATTTTGGTAGTGGTTTCTATAGAAGCAGGCCTTTACTAAATAAAGGGGAAAAAAGAGAAATAATGACCTGTGGAAGAGGAGGGGGAAACGAAAACTGCTGTGTTCACTTATTGAGGGATGAATGAAGAACATTAACATAGGGCAGGCCTTTCTTCCAATTCTAAACTCATTTTGAAGTTATTCAAAAAAAACCCCATAAGCATAAGCTATTGAAGAAATCTATGGAAAGACGACAGGACCTGGTTTAAGTATTCCAGGCCAGGAGGCAAGTCATGAGGGGGTGATGCTTGTTTCCAGGCACTTGTTGGTACAATAGACTTATTTTGGTCAGGATGGTCTGAAGAACCAGGAAGGTAATCCTGAATGATTTTGTTTGGGTGGCCTTGAGGATCTGCAGAAAGGGAAAAAAACCATTAATGAAGGATTAAGCTGGATGATTAGCACATGATGACATGTTGCTTAGATGACTATATATTCTCTATATGTTTCATTTAGTTACTGCCTTCACTGAGAATACCAAACCTGAGAAGCTTGCAGGAATGGTGTCTCTTTGCAGTATTTTGAAAAATATACACATACAATTATGTGCATAGGAACAAAACGAGAGAAAAAGAGTATATATGTGTGCATTACACTATTGTGTTCAGCCTCATAGACAGCTATTGCCCAGTTTCAGCCAGGATAAACACCAGAAGCTTTCACTCTATTTTATAAAATATGAGACTTGAAGCTTGCAGAGTTCAAAGCCATATGGAAGGCCAGTCTGGAATCTGAGCTGCATAGGTAGAGGGGCTGAATACAAAATGCAGGAGACTGGAGAGTTAATTTGAGCCAAGCATGTATCTATAAGAACAGGAAAAACACCACAGAAACTCACAGGGAAGGAGTTAAAAAAGCAGCAGGGACAGCTAGGGAAGCACTTGTTGTGTGGTTTTGAGAACAAGCTAAGAAAGAGCTTTTGGGCTCAGCACTGACTGGAATCAGGATTGGAACAGTGTGCCATGTTTGATTCCTATCAGGTTCAGGAATAGAAAAAAAACCAGGACTTTGTACTCTCTTGTTGAATAAACAGGATTGCATTAAAGATAACCAATTGTCATCAATTCTCTTCCTAAAGGAAATAAGCTAGAGTTCCAAATTAATATATTGACACGACTTGGCATGTAATGTCATTAATATTGTTTGGTGCATGATGAGACTTAAAGGACATGTGTATTATCATATAATCTGAGATAACTTTTTAGTAAGAAAATGAATTATCTATAAGGTACTTTAAATGAGTGCTTCTCAACCAGTGGGCCACAACCCAAAATGGGTTACAAGAATATATGAAAGGGTCATGAACAGACTTTAAAAAAGGATCAACAAACTTTAAAAATGGATTCTCCTTTAAAGGAGAAAAACGTGGGAAACCGTGACTTCCTTTGCAGGCTGGCAGAATTGCAGCATGCAAGGGGTTGCTTGCTTCCCGTCATCTTCCACACATGCACCCCCTCCCCACGTGTTCACCCCCTGCCCCACACCTGGGGGGGGGGGCATTAAGACAGGGATTATGCTTTATAAATAAATAACAGGGTGGGGCAGGGGGAGAGATGAGCAATTTTTTAACAGGAGAGTATTGACATGAGAACAAATGGGCATAAACTGCCCAACAATAATATATACATACACTGTGATACATAACAAAAAGGGTTTGGGGGAGACCTTGTTTCCCATAGCGCACCCTGGGATAACAAGGAATACCGGCCACAAGTTGTTGGAGAGTAGGTTTAGATTAGACATCCATAGGAACTACTTCACAGTTAGGGCGGCTAGGATCTGGAACCAATTTCCAAGGGAAGTGGTGCTGGCTCCTACCCTGGGGGTCTTTAAGAAGCGGCTTGATGCCTACCTGGCTGGGGCCATTTGAGCCCAGTTCTCCTGCCCAGGCAGGGGGTCGGACTTGAAGATCTACAAGGTCCCTTCCGACCCGACTTCTATGATTCTATGAAAAGTTCATTCCCAAGGAGGATAGGAATACAAGTGAACTCTGTGTTACAGTTGCAAAACAAAACCAAAAACCACGAGTTGCAATTGTGGGCTGCTTTACCAGGACTATTATATAAAAAATGGGAAGTGATAGTAATGCTTTTTGCATTGGTTAGTCCTCAGCTGGAATCATGTGAGCAGTAGGCTTGGGGCAGGGGGCAGTGGATTGGGAGTGAAGGGCACTGGGTTGGGACTGGCCACCGATGTTTACAAATGGGACCTGGTACAAAGAAGGTTGAGAACCACAGGTCTAAACTGCTTTTGCCATGTATGATTCTCCATATTGATTTTAAAAAATAGTTATAGCCTCAGTAGTGTGACTCCACTGAAAAAATAAAGTTACACTAAGTGGAAACAGCCTTCATCAATGGGTGTTCTTTCAGCCTGTTCCTGGAAACACTATTTGACATTATTTGCTCATTACCTTGAGTACTATTTAAGGTACTGAAACTACTTACAATAGTAAGTGGTTGCAGGTTTGTCTCTAATAAAATCAGTATGGTGTCATGGAAATAGCAGTGAAAAAAATGTTCTATGAGCCTGATTCTGATACTGGTCCTTCAAATAGTGCATATATATTAACTCTGGAAAGTTACACCAGTTATACTGGTATAAGTGAAAACACAATGGGGGCATCCATACATGCACATTACTGTACAGTTGACTAATTAGCTCTGCAGTAAAGTATCACTGTCTAAACATACATCACTATTAGGTCAGAGTAAACTAACTCCGCTGTAAAATAGTACTGCCTGACACGAGTACTATGCTATGGCAGAATTATATAATTCACAGCAATGCACATGTCAATAGTGACAGGGGCTGACTGGAGCACAAGGGTGCTACAGTGTGGAAGTTGCCTGCTGGCTAGCCTTGCACTGTAGCACCGTCGTGCCCTAGCCAGCCCCACCAGCATGTTGAACTAGGGCAGAGCAGCTCCACGCTGGCAGGTTAACCCCCTTGGCCTTCTGCTAGCCAGGACTGCACTGCCCTTGCTCAATGTGCTGCAGTTCTGGGTGCACATGTAAATGCTGTGCCCAGGAGCAATAAACTCGGGTGCAAACTGCACCGGAGTTTATTCATCCATGCTAATTGCACAAATAAATGTGCCCAATGAAGCCTATTGTCTATAAATAATTTAACCCTTTTGATTAAATGAAGTCTGTGTATTTAGATAATGCAAAGGCCCCCCAAAAGATCTTTTTCTATCATTTGCATGATAAAGCTTAGGTACAATGAGATTTTAGTTCCTGAAAGAGTTTTGGCTTTAAATCTGAAGTTTTCATGTGCCTTTGTGGGTTTAAATGAGATCCTTTAGCAGTATTTGAACATAGTGTCGCTGATTCATAGTTTAATCATATTTTGATCTTAATTTATCTTTGCAGCTACTGCTTTCTTTCAAAGTCTGAGACCACAGGAAGAAGATATAACCCCTTTGAATTTGTATCTGGCTTTTAAAATATGTATAACCCTGTCATAAATATTTTATACCTTCTTCAGTATCATTTTACCTCATAGGGTAGTGTTACTGCTGTAACTCTTGTTACATGAAATGCCAAGAAGCTTCATTGGCTATATACTTGTACTAATCTTGAATAATAAGAAAAATTATTGACTTCAGGTTTGCTAGTTAAATTTAAGTTTTCAAAAAATCAAATAGGAAATCTATTAAATATTAATGAACACGTAATATACTTTGAGGCTTTCCCAATGTATATGTATGTTTTCTATTTGACTTATGGTATTTGAACCTGAAACTCCTTTATGATAAACAGAGTGCACTACATAATCATAATTTGTAGAGATACCGATTCTATCTAGAAGTATATTACTATGTTCTTTTATTGTGGAAAGTCTATGCTTGAGGGCTATGCTGCTTCTGCTAACTACTGCTCTTCTCTAAAACATCTGTAGAGGTATACACGTCCTTACCCACCAAGAGAAGAATATGACCCCAAAACATAAAACAACAGTGCCTTAAAAATCTGCTTGGAGTTCAAGAACATACTTGGCATCATGATGCATATATTTTTAGGAAAAAGATGGGGAACCACTATAGCAAACCTAAATATCAAACTGCTTCAACTCTTTCCTGGGCCAAATTCTGCTCCCAGTACACCTATGAAACTCTATAAGGTGACTGTAGTAGAGTTGGAAGAATGTGAAGGACAGCCAAATTCTGGTGCTTTCTGTTTAGTTGTATCATTTGGTAGCATGTGCAAAAGGGACTTGGAAGGATTTTTAGATTAACTGACTGCAATGTTCACCTGTAGTTCTGAAATCCCAGCTGGCTCGGGCTAAAGACAAGACATGACGAGAATGAGCTCAAACATAGCTAATCTCACTAAATTAAATTAATCTTCAGTGATTTCTTTTGCTACATTGTAACAGGATTGTGTCCAGTGTTGAAAATGAGAACAGTCTGCTGACACAGTATTTTCAAAGTAGAACATGGAAGAGGTGGGCACAAATTATGTTAACCTTGGAATCAGTACATGCCCTTCTCATGCATTCTGTGCTAACTATGCTGATACATACAAGCACAGATAGATGAATACACAAATCTCAGATTGAGTGCAGTGTTACATTTGGCAATGTATTTTATTCAAATAACAGTCTATTTTAGATTTTATCCTCTTTAGGAGCCTTTCATGTGCTGAAAAATTAGAGAGTCAAAACCACCTTGTTTGGATGATGTGATTTTAGTCTGCAATTCTCATTTCATTACACTGCTGATTGCTGAAATTCACAAGACTGTAGTTTTCTGTAAACATGATCTAAAAATACAGACTATACGTGCACTTACCTTGAGAGGCCATGAAGCTGCCTGAGTCACTTCTTCAAAGGAAGCCAGGTTAAAAGAAAAGGCTTTTCTTGTTGCAGCAAAGAAAAAATGAGAGAGAGAGAGCACAGCATGCACAAAACTTCAGAAGGTGTCTGTCTACTTCATGTCAGCTTACAAAAGAACTGGGAGGAAATGCATTGCCTTTCTCATCTTTCAGAATGCTGCATTTTAGGTCAGTGGACAACAGGGGGAGATGACGCTAACAAACAAGAAAAACATTATTCGTTTTAAAGTCATTTGCACCAATGGAAACAGGAAAGTCATATCACAAAGATAAAACAATAAACTTTAATGTGCCTTTTGGCTTAAACATATGGGTGAGATCTAACATTCTGTCACATGATATATAAGTATTCATATCTTCTGCAAGGGAAACTGTAATTCTGCATTTAATGTTTTATGGTCCCTGGACGTCTACTAAGGGCAAAGGAACTGACTGACTGGTTCTTTGACCCATGACATTTCTATAGTTCAGGGCAGAAAAACATATTCAGCATTTTCTATTTTATTTATTTTACAGTTGTAGCAGTTACCTGCCTACGCCACAGATGTTTCCTCCAAATGAAATTAAGAAAATTGCTTGCCCTCCATTTATAGTCTATGATCTGCAGTGGCAAGTAAAATCTTTGAGCTGGTTTAGATAGATGAAAATATTGCAGATTTTGCTTAAGATGAAGCTAACTCCATGTCTAAATATAATACTAATTATCACCTGCATTGCACTGAGAGAGAGAGAGAGAGCGAGCGAGAGTGAGCAAGAGTAACCTTGATTTACCAGCTCATATTTCTACCTCAGGTGCCTAAGTCGCCATGGTGATAATGCACATGTGATCTGTAGACAGACATGATTCATGACTGCTAAAGTGGTACAGTCTATGCACAGCGTCAGGAGAATTAAAGTATTGTAGGCCAAATTCTGCTCTTAGATTCATGCATATCCTATTGCTTGAAAAGGATTTACACAGTGTTAACATTTCAGAGAAGTTGCTGAACAGGCAGGAACTGCTCCCACCTTTCCACATACCCACATACACAAGCTCAGGCTGATGTTTAGTGGCCATTATTCTTCTAATCATAGTAGTAAACATATTGGCTTCAAACTGCCGATGTAATGTGGCAGATTTCAGCTTTGCAAAGCTGCCTGGGAATTTATCAGTCATTCACTGGAGAATTTGCTACATTTTGGGGAGAAGCCTAGACAGCATAATGCTGCCTTAGTGACGCAGATAAATGGTGCTGAATGCAAGACAAAGAAGTGGAGCCAAGCCATCTCGGTAACCGCAAACACTCCCTGGTAAATAAATTCTTTCTTTTGATTATCGCAAACTCTTGAATCCATAGAATTGGGAGGGAGGCTTGTTTGGGTTTCTGTCTTTCCAGCAGGTGAAATTCATCCCTAGGTAAAAGACCAAGCTTTGGCCTCATCTAAGGCAGACTTAAATGATGTATAGACTTCATACTAACCTACAATTAATATGCAAATGAAGAATGTAGAAGAGCCAAAGAATAAATACAAATACAGTTTAAACTGCTTGAAGAAACAGGAAAAGGAAAAGCTCCTGACAAAAAGCATTAAGCAATCTTTCAAACTCATTTCAGGGAACATTGTGCCAAATTCCCGTATATGCCTTGAAACATGGTAGGAAAAGTTTACTCCAGTGCCCAGAAAACAAAATAAAAATTCTGCTACTCTATGTGCAAAATCAGTTTTTTAAATATATCAACTAGATTTGCTTGCTAACTAGAATATTATTCCTGCACAACTTTTTGGAAACTCGCATAGTAAAATGGGAGTGAATTTGCTTTATACTACAATACAACATCTTAAGTTTAAAGAAAAAAAGAGAAATTTAATAAAAGATTTTTTCAATCACCTAAAATACGTTTAAAGAGAAGTAAAAATATGTGTCAAACTGACTGTATGGAAGATACTAGGGGATTCTTTGGGGGCCACAACAGGTCAAATATTTGTTTTTCTCTCTCTTTTGAAAGATGGAATTTTCCAGTATCAGTTCCCACCTACTTAAAATCTCCCTGCAATATCAAATGACCAAATTATGTGTCACATTGTCTCCTTCCAAAACCTGACTGGCAAGCATTTAGAATAGCCACCATATTTCATATCAGAGGAAGCTGAATTTTGGTAATGGACAGGTGATCTCTACAAAAGCAATCTGTAATGTACTCAGAAATTCTTCTGATTGACAGGTGTCATTTAGGGCACAGACAAAAGTTACATTTTTTGTATGACTGGGCACCTGAAAGTGCTCTACAGCCATGCCATGATACAGTGAAGAGGCCAATCATGTGAAAAATGAACCCTCCTCAGATGAGGTATTAGATGAAGGTGCCCTGCTTTAGAGTGCCTTAGGGAGCTTGTGTTCTCCAGGTTTCATTTTTCATGCAATCAGGGCTGCCATCAGGGAGAGAGCGGGGAAGGGCAAGCTAGCAGCAACAAGCTGTTCCTTTCACAAGCTGCCAGCTTGCCCACCCTGAGCTAAAGGCGGGGGGGGAGTGGACTGGTCCTGGGGGGAGCCAGGCCAGTCCTGCAAGGTGGGGGAGCTCTGATCCACCCTCTTCTCCAGCTCAGGCTGGGCAAACTGGCAGCTTGTGAAAGGAGCAGCTTGCTGCTGCTGGCTTGCCCCTCCCTCCCAGCTGACAGCCCCAGAGCTGCAGGCGGAGGCGAGGCGGGGCGGGCCAGAGGGCCAGCTCCTCAGCTGGGGAGAGGGATGGCTCCTTGGCTTGCTAGGCAGGCTCGATTTTCCACCCCCCCACCCAACAGGTGAATGAACGTCTGTTGGGTTGGTGGGGGGAGGCACTCTAAGTCAAGACACTTTAAGTAAATCTTTTTGTAAAGCACTTTTTGTTAAAGTGGGGGCCTAGACATCTGTCAGTGCTGAGGTTCCAGCTGCACTATTCCCCCTCACCTTTTTATTTATGCACTCCACATCCATGGCCACACCGAGGCCCAGGATCTTCTGGTCAGCCCCCGCCTGGACCTGGTCAAGCTGGCCATGTACATGACCAGGAAGGAGGCTCTGGCCAGAAGGGTCCTGGGGACTACAGGGCCACTTTCCTTGCCCATCTCCAAGCAGGGTATCATTGGTCAGCGTCCACTGGCTCCTTGGATTCATTTGAGGGCCAGTGGGTGCTGTCTGGTGTGTTCTGCTTGGTGTCTCCCCTTGGCACTCTTGTTTTGAACCTTTGGCCAGGACTCCCATCCCTATTTTTTATTATTTGTCCCAAGGAATCTGTTGTCCACTTTTCCTGGAGGCTCCCCGCCTGAAGGAGGCCAACGAGAAACTTAGTGAGCCGAGCCCGCGTGAGTAAAAGGGTGACAAATAGGCCTGAATGTTTCATAGTTTCATAGGGTTGGAAGGGACCTGAGGAGATCATCTAATCCGACCCCCTGCCGTGGCAGGAAAGAGTACTGGGGTCAAACGACCCCGGCCAGATGTTTGTCCAGCCTCCTTTTAAAGACCCCCAGGGTAGA
>NW_005842299.1:1049532-1050082 GCF_000455745.1 Alligator sinensis | reverse complement strand
GGGAGGCTGAACAGGTTCAGGTCCCTCAGCCTCTCCTCATAGGGTCTGGCCTGCTGACCGCTGATCATGCGGGTGGCCCTCCTTTGGACCCTCTACATATTGGCCACATCCCTCCTGAAGTGCGGCACCCAGAACTGGACACAGTACTCCAGCTGCGGCCTGACCAGTGTCGCATAGAGGGGGAGGATCACCTCCTTGGACCTGCTTGAGATGCATCTGTGGATGCATGACAAGGTATGGTTGGCCTTCCTAACCACATCCCCACACTGTCGACCCATGTTCACTGTGGCATCAATGACGACTCCAAGATCCTTTTCTGTCTCAAAACTGGTGAGAAGGGAGTTCCCCAGACTGTAGGTGTGCTGCTGGTTCCTCCTCTCCAGGTGCATTACCCTGCACTTGTCAGTGTTGAACCCCATCCTGTTCTCAATGGCCCACCCCTGTAACCTGTCTAGATCCGCTTGCAGCTTGTTCCTTCCTACTAGTGTACCCACTTCACCCCACATCTTAGTGTCATCTGCGAATTTGAACAGGGTGCTTTCTACCCCCT
>NW_005842299.1:1036354-1049432 GCF_000455745.1 Alligator sinensis | reverse complement strand
GAAGGCCTTCCTGAAGTCCAGAAAGACTATATCCACTGCGACACCTACATCCAAGGACTTGGTGACCTGGTCATAGAAGGCCACCAGGTTGGTTTGACAAGACCTGCCCCTAATGAACCCATGCTGGTTGCCCCTGAGCATAACCTCCCCTGCTGGCCCTTCCTGGACATGTGCCAGGATAATTTTTTCGAAAAGCTTCCCCAGGACCGAGGTAAGACTCACGGGCCTATAGTTTCCTGGGTCCTCCTTCCTCCCTTTTTTGAAGATGGGGACCACATTGGTCCTTTTCCAGTCCTCCGGCACATCGCCTGAGCGCCATGAATGTTCATAGAGCTGTGCTAGAGGTCCCACAATGCCCCCTGCTAGTTCCTTCAGCACTTTGGGGTGGAGATCATCAGGACCTGTGGATTTAAATACATCTAGTCTCTCCAGAAGTTCCCTGTCAAGGTCCTCATTAAACCTAGGCCTGGGTGTGCCACCCACAGGGCCCTCAGGGGAGCCAGTGGGGGAGATATCTGGGTCCCTCCTCAGAAATACAGAGGCAAAGAAATTGCTGAATATGTCAGCTTTACCGTCAGGTGAGATGACCAGTTTTCCTAGCGTGTCCTGCAGAGGCCCCACATTACCTGGCACCTTCTTCTGTCCCCCTATATATTTGAAAAAGGACTTCTTGTTGTCCTTGATCTGGGTCACTAGTCCCAGCTCCATTTCCGCCTTGGCCTTCCTGACCGCCCCCCTACATTCCCGAGCTACCAAGATATATCTCTCTCTTGTGATGGCCCCTCCCTTCCAACGGGTATACGCCTCCTTTTTTGTTTGGAAATGTTCCCGGATGCTTTTGGTGAGCCATGGGGGCTTTGCGCCCTCATGCCCCCTTTGACTCATGTAGGGATTACTTCCCTTTGAGCTTGAAGGATCATCTCCTTAAGGAATGACCACTCCTTCTGGACACCCAACTCCCTCCTGCTCTGTCAGTGCCCCTAAAATACTACCAGTAATTAGAGCATATTCCAGTGTTTATCATTTCAACATGAAGAGTGCTTAAATAGCATATGGTAATAACAGCTCAATTAATCTCAGATGTACTGATTTCATCCTTGCTATTGCTTCTTCCTACCTTCTTGGCTTTATACCCTCTTTTCTACTCATGGACTGTTAGCTCTTTGAGGAAGGTACAGCACTGATTGTTAATTGTAGGTTAGCTGAAGCATATGCATCATTTAAGTGCCCCTTAAATGAAGCAGAAGGCCGATCCTTTGCCCAAAAGTGAATTCTACTCTGGAAACTGGCCAACCTGTTTCAGATATAATATGAAGGGGAAACATGAAGTGGTTTTCTGGATAAGGAATTTCTTATCCTGCAAAGCATGTTGTATGTTATTACTAATCCACACCGTAAAGTTTATGAAAATGAATGGACCAATCTTTAACTAGTATAAGTTAACATTAAAAAAATCGGTGAAGCTATGTAGCTTTATACCAAGGCCTGATCGAAGGCCCACAGACAGCAACAGGAGCCCTTATCTCAATTTCAGTTGACTCAAATCAGGACCCACCTAAGGCTCCAGCCCTGACATTTTTATATATTATACTTGATAGAGCACTACTGAGGCTGATAAGCTTTGCTGTTGAGGTGTCTCATATCACAGCAGTTCAATTATTGAAGCGTTTTGCTGACAGAGAACTTTAATATCTAAGAGCTTCACAGTTGAAATATTTTGCCATTAGAGTGATTTGTTACTGAAGTGTTTGTGACAGTGTCAATGTGATTTGCTATCATAGCAGTTAGCATACGAACAGATTAATTTAAACGTTTGGAATCTTTACTTCCTCTTTCTGTAAAATAAAAAATGATGTAAATAAATTTAAGCTAAGTAGTTTTTAATTTTTTACCTGTCACTATGCTCCTGTTTTTATGCATGTTAATGAAGGGAGGTGTCAGAGACCCATATCTATTTTTTCTACATCATTCTGCACCACTTTTTCCAGTCCTATAACTATAGGGTTCAGCCACAGTGGCACTGTATTTTGGCTAGAACACAGAAACAGAGAAACCATAATGCTGCTATATGGTTTGAACAACAAATGGACTTTATGGGCCACAAAAGACCTTCAGGGAGCCCAGTTACAGCTTGAGAATTTCAACTAAATTTCATACAATTTACCTTGCCTGAAGGTCTTGATTTTCTTTATTCTGACCAAAAACACAGTTAACAACACAACTCCCCTTTACCTTGTAAAGTCTTCTACTACTTGGCAAACTCTACACCTAACTCTTCACCTAGAGCTAAAATGTCTTAAAAAGCACAGTGCTTTAGGTGGGAAGGGGTGCATGTTCTGGCAGTCATTTTATGTGACTCACCAAGGAACATCCAGGCTAGGGACAGACATTCAAAAAGCCCAAAGCTTAATTGATTCAATCTTTGCAGGTTCAATCTCCCTCTCCCTGCTTCTTCATACTGTCTGCAGCAAACTGCAAGCAAGCCAGGAGGGAGCCGATAACACAAAGTTTTATCAGCCCATCAAGAAAACAAAAACCTCTCTCATTAATTCAAGCTCTCCTTAAACAGTTTTTTCTAAGGAAGGAACAGAGTGACATTACTGGGGGGCAAGCTGAAGGAGAAAGGGGCACAGGTGGTCTTCTCATCTGTCCTTCCAGTGAACGGACATGGACGACGCCATGGGACCTGCATCAGAGAGGTCAACTTGAGCCTTCAGGAATGGTGTCTCGAGGCGGGCTTTGGCTTCTTGGACCATGACCCATACTTCAAGATGAGAGACATGTTCAGGTGGGATGGGCTTCACCTCTCCCCCAAAGGTAAGTGGTGTTTTCTTTCAGGTTGGCTGATCTCCTCCAGTGGGCTTTAAACTAGGCTTATTGGGGGAAGGGGAGGATGAGGTCAGAGGGAGCCTCAGAACACCAAACCAAGTGTCGCCCATAAGAACAGCCCAGCCAAAACTGACGGTGAGCACAAGAAATACCCAGGTAAGAGACCTGGATAGTCCTGGGATTAGGGGGCGGTGCATACACCTTCAGGATGCCTTAAATGCTTATACACTAATGCTTGTAGCATGGGGAACAAGCAGGAGGAATTTGCCCTCCTGCTAGCTAACACAAACCCAGACATAGTGGGGCTCACCGAAATGCGATAGGATCCAACACATGACTGGGCAGTGAACATCAAGGGTTATAGGCTGTACAGGAGGGATAGAACAGGGAGGAAAGGTGCAGGGGTGTGGTGTTCTATGTCAAAGAACAATTCACATCCTCAACGAGCAGCACTGGGTCAGAGGAGGGGCAGACTGAAGTGTTCTGGGTCAGAATACAAGGGGGTTGTGGGGAAAGGGACTTAATGGTGGGGGTCTACTATAGACCACCCAACCAGGGAGAAGAGCTAGACCGGGAATTCTCAGGTCAGCTCATGGAGGCAGTTAAGTCAAAGGATGTGGTGGTCATCATGGGTGACCTAAACTATCCAGACATTTGCTGGGAAGAGCAGTCAGTCAGGTCTAGCCACTCACGTAGGTTCCTAGCCATGTTACAGGACCTCCATCTAACCCAGGAGGTGCACAGTCCCACCAGGGGAAATGCTCTGTTAAACCTGGTCCTGGCCACAAGCGATGACCTGGTGAGGGGACTGCGGGTGCTCAATCACCTGGGCGATAGCGATCATCGCCTATTTGAATTCACCATCCAGCACAAGGTGGCAAAGGCCTGCAGCCAGACAGCAGCCCTGGACTTCAGGAGGGTGGATTTCATTGAGCTAAGGAGACTAGTCAGGGAGACACTGAGGTCCCAGAGGGGTGGGGAGTTGGGAGTCCAAGAAGAGTGGTCGTTCCTGAAGGAGACGATCCTCCAAGCTCAAAGGGTGGCAATCCCAACACAGATCAAAGGGGGCAAGAGTGCTCAAAAGTCCCCATGGCTCACCAAAAGCATCCAGGAATGTCTCAAAGCTAAGAAGGAGGCATATACCCAATGGAAGGGAGGGGCCATCACCAGGGAGGACTATACCTCCATTGCTCAGGATTGTAGGGCGGCTGTTAGGAAGGCCAAGGTGGAGATGGAACTGGGACTAGCAACCCAGATCAAGGATAACAAGAAATCCTTTTTTAAATACATAGGGGATAAAAGAAGGTTCCGGGTAATGTGGGGCCTCCGCAGGACATGCTTGGAAATCTGGTGGTCTCACCAGATGACAAAGCTAACTTATTTAACAATTTCTTTGCCTCCATTTTTCTGAGCAGGGACCAGGTCATCCCCCTCACCGGGTCCCCCCATGGTCCCAGGGGAGGAACTTCTGGTGGGACTGGATATGTTCAAATCAACAGGTCCTGACAATCTCCACCCCAGAGTGCTGAAGGAATTAGCAGAGGTCATTGCGGGACCCCTGACACAGCTTTACAAGCACTCGTGGTGCTCTGGCGATGTGCCATTCGAGGCAGGTCCTGTCAGACCAACCTGGTGGCCTTCTATGACCAGGTCACAAAATCCGTGGACACAGGTGTCACAGTGGACATAGTCTTTCTGGATTTTAGGAAGGCCTTCAACACTGTCTCTCACCCCATTCTCGTTAAAATTTAGGAGACTGTAGTGGTGATGCCTACACAATCAGATGGGTCACCAATTGGCTGGAGGGCCGCACCCAGAGAGTGGTGGTGGATGGGTAATTTTTGACCTGGAGGGATGTGGGCAGTGGGTTCCCCTAGGGCTCAGTCCTTGGGCCTGCACTGTTCAACATCTTCATCAGCGACTTGGACGAGGGGGTGAAAAGCACCTTGTTCAAATTCACAGATGACACTAAGATGTGGGGACAAGTGAGCATGCTAGAAGAGAGGGACAGGCTGCAATTGGATCTGGACAGGTTACAGGGGTAGGCAGATAGGAATAAAATGGGATTCAATACTAGCAAGTGCAGGGTAGTGCACCTAGGGAGAAAGAACCAGCAGCATACCTACAGGCTGGGGAACTCCCTTCTCGTCAGCACAGAGGCAGAAAAGGATCTTGGAGTCATTATAGACTCCAAGATGAACATGGGCTGCCAATGTGGGGACGCAGTCAGGAAGGCTAACCACACCTTGTCATGCATCCACAGATGCATCACGAGCAGGTCCAAGGAGGTGATCCTCCCCCTCTATATGACATTGGTCAGGCCACAGTTGGAGTACTGCATCCAGTTGTGGGTGTCACACTTCAGGACAGATGTGGACAACATTGAGAGGGTCCAGAGGAGGGCCACTAGCATGATCAGAGGGCAGCAGGGAAGGCTAGGAGGAGAGGCTATGAGACCTGAACCTGTTCCGCCTCCACAAAAGAAGGCTGAGAGGGGATCTGGTGTCTGTCTATAAACTGGGCAAGGGAGACCAGCGGGCAATGGGAGAGTCCCTGTTCCCCCGAGCACTACTGGGAGTAACAAAGAATAATGGCCATAAGTTGACAGAGCGTAGATTCAGGCTAGATATCAGGAGGCACTACTTCACCGTCAGGGAGGCCAGGATCTGGAACCAACTTTCAAGGGTAGTGGTACTCGCTCCTACCCTGGGGGTCTTCAAAAGGAGGCTAGACATTCACCTAGCTGGTGTTGTTTGACCCCAGCATTCTTTCCTGCCCATGGCAGGGGGTCGGACTTGATGATCTGCTCAGGTCCCTTCTGACCCTACCAACTATGGAACTATGAAACCAGCTGACCTGTTGATTAGCTCCAAAAAGTCCTAAGTGGACACTGTTCTATCTGCCTTTGTCCCAGTAAAAATGGAGACAACACATACAGACACCTCTCTGCATTAGCTAGGATGGGGATGGTGTGACTGTGACCAGATGCTGGCTAGCGTCCGTGTGGCTGGGGTCTGTGCTTTGGGAGAGGGGAGGCAGGAAGGGGGGATCCCTACTTGAGCAGTGAGTAGCAAGGTTGGGCAGGGAACCCTACAGTCCCCTACCCCCTTCCCAGCTAGCTAGAGCAGTGATAGTTCTCTGGCTAGAGAGGAGAGGGGTGGGGCCAGCCCTGATCTCTGGAGCAGAGAGCCCACCTCAGCCTAGTCCAGGGCTGAAAAGCATGCTGGGATGCTGGGGGACTATAGTTTAACTTAAACTAGGGGTCTTGGACAGAAGTTGCATAAACTGGTTTGACCCAAATCAGTAAGGTCTGATACTACATTCAACTAGGTTTATCTTAAATCAGCTTCGGACATTTTGAAAGTGGTTTGTGTGCCCTGAATTTATGTTCTGTTACAGGTTTAAACCAGTTTCTGATCACTTAAACTGGTTTATGTGTAACTTCTGTCCCCAGCATCAGAGATAAAAGTATGAGATACTGCAGCTTGAGCTAAAATTCCAGTACTGTCAAGTGGGGGTTGTAAGAGTCTTGTCATCTTCTTTGGCACAGAGGGAGACTTGAAACATGCTAGCCAGTGGGCTCCATGTGCATATGGTCATATATATATAAGCTTTGAATCATTCGGTAACAGAAGGGGTTTTGGCAGATTCATATCCTCTGATAAGTAAGATACTGTTTATAGTAAAGCAAAGAACAGATGCATGTAAATACAAATCTATTCCAGTACATTTTTCTGTGCTGTGATTCTACTTATCATGGACCCTGGCTTAAAGTGAAAGTTTGCAGGAAAAGAAAAGGTTCATTGTTTATGAATTTGACCACATTTGTTAGCAGTAAAATGTAGAGTTTGAAGCTGCAAGCTACAGCAGCTCCGTAGTTCTTGGGGGTACTTTTCTGCATCTGTTCAAAGAGGAAAAACTGTGACACCCGCTATGTACTTAATACAGTCAACTTCCTATGTTCCACGTTATACTATTATCTTCCTGGGCAATAAAGACATGATAAAATCACTGCAAATGCACACTGCTTACACCAGGGGTCGGCAAAATACATACCATAGGCCGGATCAGCCCATGAAACCATTTATCCAGCCTTCGGAACCCTGAAAAAAATTTAGAAAATTAAAATTTATCTGTTTTTGTTTTCTGCCAAAGATGACAGGAACCAAGGGTAGTAGGACCCAGGGGAAGCCCTGGAGAGGTCCCACAACAGCAGGGCCTGCCTGGCCCCAGCCCCCCAGCAGGAAGCCCCAACAGGGGCTTCTGGCCTGGGACCACGTGGCTGCCCCATGCCGGAACCTCAGGTAAGGGCGAGAAAGGGGGAAAGGAAGGAGCTGGTGCTGAGTGCAGGAGAAAAGCGTCCCCTCCCCCACCCCATGACCCATGCTTCCTGCAGCAGCCGCTTGCAGCCTGCGAGGGGCTGTCCCGAGCAGGCACAGGCAGTGCACGAGCTCCGGGCAGGCAGCAGCAGCAAAAACTGCCCAGCATGGCAAGTGGGGGGACTGCAACTTCTGCTGCCATGCACAGCCCCAATGGGTGAGTCTGGAGCCGGGACAGGGGCCAAGCTGGCAGTGGGACGGGTTACAAGCTGGTGCTGAGTGTGGGGAAAAGTGACCCCTTGCCCTCCCTATAGTCGGTGCCTTGCACTGCACCCACTCACAGCCCACCTGGGGCTGCCTGTGCCTGCTCAGGACAGCCCTGTGCAGGCTGCGAGCAGCTGCAGTAGGAAGTGTGGGTCATGGCGCGAGGGAGGGGCCATTTTTCCCCACATAGCACCAGCTCATTACCTGCCGGTGAGCAGGGGTTTGGGGCTGCACGCTACCCCCCACCTGTACCATGGGGCCGGGGGGTACTGGGAGTCAGTGGGTGTGGGAGCAGGACCCACACCTGTGTCCCAGGGCCAGCGCCAGCAGGGCCCAGGGCCGGGCAGCAGGGGTACAGGGTTCCAGTCGGCAGGGGCTCTGTGGACCTGGGCCAGCAACCCCCTCTCCCTGCTGGTGCATCCCAGCCCGACTCCACAGACCCCTGCCAGCCTGCGCCCCATTCTGGGCCCCACTGGTGCTGGCCCTGGCACATTGGTCCCAAGACATTGGAACACTGGTCCCAAGATGGTGACCAGGGGGTGGGGCACCTGTCAGGGGGTGGGGCTATCCATACAGCCCTCGACAGCTGCCACAACTTGGCAAGTGGCCCTCTGCCTGAAATAATTGCCCACCCCTGGCTTACATGTTTTAGATCTGCTGCTTTAGAAACTCAATTTGCTTGAAAAACTGTTGTCTCTGAGCTTGATCCTGCATTGTGACATAAGCTAAGTTCTCACTAAGTACTAGGGCTGGGTGAAGCTTTGGTCCCTGATTCAATTCAGTGGAAATTCACCCTGATTCGGTGGCCAAATCTCCAAATCCAAATCGAATCAGAGGACCCTTTAATCTCTCTGAATCAAATTAGAGGCCTCCAAAATGATCTGGAGAGATTCAGAAAGATTTGGAGATTTGGACACAGAGACAGCTTTAAATGCTTTTTCTACATACCTCTAGGTAGCAGGCAGCTCATGAATGCTGAGATAGTTGCGCTCATGGAGTGTCCCACAGAAGTGTTGGGGGCTCCCCAGTGCACTTGTCAGCAGACCCAGAAGTAGACCAGAAGCACTTCTGGGTCTGACAGGAAGCAGTCTGCCCCCCCCACCCCCCCATGCCCTCCTGGCTAAGTGACTGGTGCCTTTTGGGTCTGGGGGGGGGCACCTGGGGTCCTCCTGTGACTGATCTCTGAGCCAGGGAGGTGTAGCCCCCCCCACCCCCCAGTGTGCTCCCCGGCATACCTGGAAGTGGACCGGAAGTACTTCTGGTCCATTTCTGGGTTCGCCACTGACCATGTGGAGGGCCCCCTCACAGTCCCGTGGGATGCTCCATGCACCCCAGCAATGCAGTGATCACGAGCCACACCTGCTACCTAAAGGTATGTAGAAAAAACCTTTAAAGCTGTGTCTGTGTCCAAATCACTGATTTTTTGAATCAGCATCGAATCTTCAGATTTGGACTCAGCCAAATCAAATCAGAGATAGTGATCTGAATCAATGAATCAAATCACTATCCCTGATTTGGGCTGAATCCAAATCTGAATTGAATAGGGCCCGCTTTGCACACCTCTACTAGCTACACAGGAAGCTTGCTTGGGTACTGGGTATGAATGCAACTGTAGACAGCTGTGCTAAGATCTAGAACAAAACATTCTTGCCTAAAAACACTAACACATTGCTGAGAATCAGTTATGTCTTCTTACATATTTCTCGCTTGTGCTACTTGCATTCAAAGTAAAACTGTATTCATACTTTTCAAATTGTAATTGTATATTTTGTTATTAAACGTATAAGAAAATGATATATTTTGAGATGTTTGTAAAAGGCAAACCAATCAGAATATTTTCACAGTTCCATGGCACTAAAATATAACTGATATACATTCATAAGAGACTACTGTATCCTTGCCTTAAGAGATTTGCAAGTTTGCTCCAGATGAAGGAATACTCCCACAGGGTTCAGTGCTAAACTGAGGGAGGATTATGGATGCTAGAAAAAAGCATGCCAAGAGCACAAACTGTTATTTCAGATGGAAGGAGCAAGGCATAGTTTTGTCAGAAATGTAGCAGTTGTTGCCACTGCTGAAGAGAACTAGAGAGAAAAGTGATCACACTATCTCATTATACTATCTCATAGTATTCTACTCTTTTCCTAGGCCTCAAAGAAATCTCCTTTTGCAATAATGAGCTAATCTTTGAACCTTTTACCAAGAAGCTATCAAGTTCACTTTTTACCTAAAGACATAAGAAAGAAAGATCAAGCTGTACTGATAAATAACAAGATCTGCGCTCAACAAAGGCATGCAATATAATTCTTGCGAATGCGTGTTCCTCATCATTACTATTAATAATGAGCAAACTCTAAAGGCACATCCATGGGTGGCTGGTGCCTCTTGAGTCGGCGGGGGGGGGTGGCACATGCTCCTCCAGTCACCAGTCAGCAACTGGGGGTGGTCCCTGGCAGCTGATCCCACTGACCAGGGGGCGGGTCCCCCAGAGGCCAAGCCCACTGACCTGGGGGGTGGATCCCCCACAGGTGATCTCATTCAGCAAAAAGCATCTGTGCTGCTTCCGGAAGTGGCGCGGCTGCTTTTGCTGGTGGCCCTGCTCCTCAGCTGGAGCTCACAGGGGGACACTGGTGCTCCCGCCTGCCCCCCTGCCCACCAGCTAAACAGGGAGCGCAGCCTGATAGGGGGTGCATCGGTGCTGTCAGGGGGTGCACATGCACCCCTGTGTACCCCCTATGCATCACCACTGAGCACATCCATACATTCAAGCATGTGCACTAGCTGTGTAGCAAAACCCCCAGTTTTTGTTTTTTGGGGGTTTTTTTTGTTTTTTAATTAAAAAAAAAAATATTCCCTCCCCTTCCCCAACCATTTCTGACTTTCTCTCTGCCCTCTCTATCTCTTATAAGTGATTACAAGTAGTACAAGTAGTACTAGGTAAGCTAAGTTCTTATATGTCCTTAGTAACAAGACCCTTTTATATTTTAAATAGTGTTCAATTATGTTTGTATTAATTTTTACTGTTTTATATTGAATTTATATGATTTAGGCCTATGTCTGTAAAGTAATGTCAAGTAATGTCAAATTTCCATTTTGTGTGTCAAGCCTCAATCTTGTGTGCTCTGCCCACGTGTAACCTATGTTGTAACTGCGACTCGTATCTAACCAGTCTCATGTAAATTGGTTCCTGAATGAATAAGAATAAATGAGGGTGCTTGAGGTACAATGGTAGGAGGCATCTACTGAACGATCAACTCGGTGACCGG
Organism: Alligator sinensis; assembly: GCF_000455745.1. NCBI lineage: Eukaryota > Metazoa > Chordata > Crocodylia > Alligatoridae > Alligator > Alligator sinensis. The sequence goes on along the minus strand of NW_005842299.1, from coordinate 1,038,754 downwards.
ACCATTGCCTTGCATTGACTCACCCAGGAAACATGGACCTCACCCAGGAACAGTACAGAAACACATTTGAAAGACAAAGACCCTACAGAAACCAGCAACCCCACCATTGTGTCCTACCAGACAATGAGGACACCTGGATCAGCACGTATGCATGTGAGCAGGACTGTCCTTGCCTGGACGTGTCCTTCCCATAGGAGACACAGGTAGCCCACCCCTATAAAAGGGATGATAGAGTGTGATCTCTTTGGGATGCCCTCTCCATCTGGACCAGCACTGTGCCATGCCACCTATCCACCCAGAGGCCCTGCCAGCGACCCCCTCAGGACAACACCTTGCTGGAGAAGACCCTGACTGGCCATTGAGGATCAACTCACTGCCCAGGATACCTATCCTTTCTTCCCCCCAAAAAGGACTTGGACTCTGTCCATACACACCTTGACTTCAGTTCCTTCACCAAGCCTTTTTCTCTCCTGCTACCATTGTGTGGGTGTGTGTGTGAGTGTTTGTGGGTGTGTGTGTGTAGGAACCTTGTGAGCTGTAAAGTATACTGCCTGTCTAATAAAAACTGGTATTTTTGAACCTGAGTTAGTCTCCATCTTGCTGCAGGCTCCCAACTATATCCCTGTCTCTTTAACCTCCCTCTAGACTTCATTCCTTTCTGCCACCTCTATGTCCCCCGGCTTTAGCTTTCTCTCGCTCTCCACTGACCTCCTGGCCCCACTCTTTGGTTTCCCAGCTCTAGTTCCCACTCTGTCCTCTGACTCTGCCTTCTCCCCAATCCCTGTCTCTCTCTGCCTTTTCTCCCCAATTTCTCTCCATTTGTGTCCCGTCACCTTTGCCTTCTCCCTGATCTCTCCCTCTGTTCCTGCTTGTGTCTCCCTTCCTCTGCCTTCTTTCCAATCCCTATCTCTCTCTCTCCCCAATCTCTCCTGCTTGTCTCTCTCTCTCTCTGCTTCTGCCTTCTCCCTGATCTCTGTCTCTTTCTGCCTTCCCTCCCCGATTTCTCTGTGTATGTGTCCCACCGCCTTTGCCTTCTCCCTGATTTCTCTCTCTGTTCCTGCTTGTGTTTCGCCGCTTCTGCTTTCTCCCCAGTCTTCTCTCTCTCTCTCTCTCTTTCCACCCCCAGCACCCCCCAGTGTGCCTTGCTGCCTCCACCTTCTCCCCAATCTCCCCGGTACCTTCCTCAGTGTCCCCCAGGCTCCCAGCACCCATAGTTCCTTTCCAGCTCCCCCACAGCTTCTCTCCAGCTCCCAGCACCTACAGCCCTGATCCGGCTCCCCACAGCCAGGAACCTCTCATTGCGGCCTTTTCTGGTTCCCCCGCAGCATCTGCGGGTCCCCCACAGCTTCTCCAGCTCCCTGGCAGCCTCTCTGGTTCCCCTGCAGCCTTTCCCAGTTCCTCTGCAGCACCCATGGCTCCCCAGCAGCCTGTCTGGTTCCCCTGTAGCTTCTCCCCAGCACCCGCAGCCCTAATCTAACTCCCAGCACCTGGAGCCTGATCTGGCTCCTGGCACCCAGTACCCGGAGCTCCCTCCGCAACCTTTCCTGGTTCCCCCGCAGCCTCTCCAGTTGCCCTGAAGCCTCTCTGGTTTCCCCACATCCTCTACTTGTCACCCGCAGCTTACATGGCTCCCCCAACCTGGCTCCCGGCTCCCCTAACCTTTCAGCTCCCCCCCAGTCTCTCCACTCCAGCTCTGGCTCTGGCCCTGCCCTCTGTGCCAGCTTCTCCCCGGCATTACTCCTCTGCTTTGCCAGCTTTTGGCTTTTTCCTTTGATTAATTAACACTAATTAACCTTAAGTAACCACAAGCCCCAGTGACCTTAAGTAACCCCAGAGGCCACAGTAACCTCAAGTAACCCCAACCCCAAGTGACCTCAAGTAATCCCTGGGCCACTTGACCTTAAGTAACCCCAAGCACCAAGTTATCCCAATGCCCCCTAGTGTTAACACACAGCCACAGAAGCGCGTGTTTGTATATGTGTACATGTGTGTGCACTCATAGTGGTGTTTGTATAGTTTGTATGTGTGTATATAATTTTGTATCACGCTCTCCCATCTAACAGCACAATGTTGGGATCCTGAGTGTTGATCTGGCCTATGTCAAGTCAACAGCAGAAGCTCAAGTAGCAGCAGCACACACTTGTGCTGGAGATTTGTGCCTCTGCACACATGCCTGAACATGCACTTTGGGGTGGGGCAAATTGTGCCACTTAGGGCAAACTAGCCCTGCTCAACAACTCCTGGATCTTCAGCCAGGGGAAGCTAGAGGCTGGGGCCAGCACCCATGCTGGACCCAGAATTATAAAAAGCTGCCCTGGTGAGCAGCTCAGTGCTACTTACCTTCAGGAGTTTCTGAGGCCTGGCCAGTTGGTATCTGGGAACACTAGTCCCCTGTGCCAG
>NW_005842299.1:1032366-1036282 GCF_000455745.1 Alligator sinensis | reverse complement strand
TGCTGAACCAGCCTTAACCTAGAGTGGCCCCTGCACCCTCTAACCATTGCAGCAGTCTGGCAATGGAGGCTTATGCCTAGCTATGACCTGCTGCCACCTATGACATCATCCACCCCCTTGGACCTGCGGCCTCATGACTGTGCACCCACCAGACCCAGATGGGACGTGCATGGCTGCCTGGGCTGTGGTATGGGAACTGTAGAAGAGCTAACTGCACCTCTGGGCCAGCTGCCAGTGGGCTTTGGCTGCACAGTTGGCCTTTGTGGCCGTGTCCACATGTGTGTGGATGTTTGGTTCCCTGGGGAAAAGTAGTGGCAGTGCATCTTGTGCTGCTGCTACTTGACCCCAGGGAACATCTGTGCCATGCATGATATGATGCATGGCAAGTTACCCTGGGTGGGGTAGGGGAGGCTAGGTCAGCATTGTGCTATCCCCAGAAAGCTTACCTGAAGTCCTAGGGGCCTCCCAGGGCTGCAGCAGTGGTGATTCTACCACGTGGAGGCTGGCTGGCAGCTGCAGTGTGGCTCTAGGTGGCTCAGCTCTGCTTTTGAGTGGTGTGCACTGCTCATGTGTGCAGTGCTTTGCTTTTTTTCCCCATTGTTTTTTTTGACTCCTGGATATCCTGCAGGAAAAAAACGTGGAGCAGCTCACACATGGGCAGCACTCCCTTGCAGTGCAAAGAACATCTGAATGTGCGGTATGTGGCGCCGCAAACACATTTGCAGTGCTACATACTGCACAGCCCTACTTATCTGGATGCAGCCTGTGGCACTGCTGTCATGTTTTTCAATGCCCCTGCTCTGCCATTTGGGCAGCTATCACCTGGAAGATGTGCTCACTGAAGTGGCCCACTTTGAACTGTTGAAGCTTGTCCTCCTGGCCCCAAATGGCCAGGAGGTTAGCCACCTCAGCTGCCCTCCAGCTGGGTCCCCGGTGCTGGCCCTAAGCAGGCTCGTCTGCCCGGGTCCAGCCACATGTGTCCCAGCAAGAATTTTGGTGTTTCCTGTTTAAAAATAACAAATTTTCTGGTAAAAAAAACCCAAATTCTCTCATTAAAATACCCCTAATCCATGTTCTTCCATGATTATAATGAAATGCCACTATATACATAGAGAGATCAGTTGGACAGGTTTTTATTGATTTATTTACAATTTTAAAGCAATTTGGAAGCCTACCAGTGCCTCTATCATAAAAAAAATAAATTCTAAATATCTATACACTTTGGTGCTTGCTTTTGGCTTTTTTCATGGAAAAATCAAAGCTGCCCCCACTCCTTTTGCTGACCAGGATGTGGGGACAACTGCAGCTGAACCCATCGCTGCTTTGTGGTGCTGAACAGCACTGATATGCTGGTGCTCTGTCCCTGCCCATGCCCTTGCCCCTCACTCCCAATCCATAGCCCCACCAGTGCCCCTCACTCCTGATTCACAGCCCCTGCTTGCCCCTCACTCACTCCCTCCTGGCAGCAGCTCCCTCCCAGCACTAGGACATGGGTACAACTGCTGCTGTCTCACTTGATGCTTTGTGACTCTATCAGTGCCAGCAGTGCCAGCCCTTGCTGTTCTGCTCCCTGCATCTGTGCCCAGGCCCCAGCAATCCTCATGCACTTCCTTGGAAGGCCTTGACTGGGGCTCAAGGGCTAGGCTGGGCAAGCCCCTTCCCTTCCAAGCCAGTCTCCCCCTGCACAGCCACTGCTGCCAGCCTTGCCCAGCTTCTATTTCCTCCAGCACACTGAGGCAGCATGCTGGAGCAGCAGGGGCATGCAGCAGGCATAGAGATGCTCTGGCTGGGTGCTAGAGCATCTTGTTGGCAGACTCAGCCTCCAGTTGCTTCAGGGCACACTCCAGGAGTGCACGCTGTACTACTTTTTCTGGTGTGTTGTTTTTTGATAGCAGGATTCCCTGATATCAAACTTAGAGTCTGTGCTGCAAATATGCAGTGTGGGGAACATATTTTAGTTCATGGCATGCCTTCTCCAGTGTCTCAAACTGCTTGGAGATGCCACAACAGACACGTTTGCTCATGTGGATGCAGTCTAAAAGGTTTGGACTTCAGTTGTGCCTTGTCCTTGCACAGATTCGCAACCATGGAAGTGCTCTGTATACTTACTTTCCAAGGGCTAAATGCTATTGCATTTGTGGTACTCATCTATTCAAGACAAACCAGTTCACTTTCACATAAATTGCTAGTCCATTTGCTTTGCTACCCACTTCATTCTTCATGTGAAATGGGAGAATTTACAGTCAGGTGTTCTGCAACCCTTGCAAAATGGACAGCTATTACAAAAAACTTTATCAGGCAATACTATTTCAAAGAGGTGAGCATAAAGTGTTTCCTGACACCAGCAGGTAATTGGACTCTCCTACCACTTTAATTAATTAATTCATATTTAAAATTCAGAGAAACGTTACAGGAACGAAACAAATTTAATCTCTTCTATTTATATATTCCTTCAACAAAACTTTGTGTTGAGTGACCTCATATTGAAACTGAGCAAACAACACCTAGAACTGCATACTAGGGCCTAGAATTGTGGCTTCTATTAAGTCTGCACCTGTAAAACTGTACTACCCTAGGAGCAGATCAAGAAATAGATTCAGTTGAGAAAGCTAGCCTGGATTCATTTCTATTGTCTAGATACAGAACTTATGAATCAGGGTGCCATTGAGCTAGGCAAAACTATACGAACATAGAACAAAATACATGGGCCCTATTCTAGAAAGCATAAGAGATGGATATGGGTAGGGGTGGGCAAGGGGGAACTCAATAATCTTGAGCACCAGGATAGCAGTCAGAGCATAGCTTGACCACTGTTAAAATTTCTGAGGCATTACAATCAAGGAGAATTGTTGGAGGGCCAAGGTGCTGGCAGGAGCCTGCAGCAGCCTGCAGACCTGGATGGTGTGGCCCTGGCAGCCGTGCAGCACTGAAGTGCCAGGCAGCAGTACTGGGGTGCAGGCAGACTACCACAGGTAGCCTGCAGCCTGTGCAGGGGTAGCAGAGGCCAACAGTCACCCCAGGCTCCCTGCTCCTGCCCAGTGAGAATCAGATTGTGACTCCATACAATATCAGACTGCAATTTCAAGTTCCAGATTTTCTCCCTTACCCTCCTGATCAATCTTTCTTTTCTGCACCAGAAAAAAGCAATTATTTGCATCTACCATTGCTTCCATAAATCTCACCTTGAATTTTGGTTTCTGAGGCGTCTTGCTTCAGCTTGTGTCTACAGTAACTCCACCTCTCTGAACATGCCTGCAGCCATGCTGAAATACTGCAACTAGAACACCAGCATCTGTAGCACCAGTAGAGAAGCTGTCTACAATAATTTTCCTGCGCTGACAGCATGCATATTAAACACTGCATTGTGCAGCAGTCATCAGTTGCTTATCATTTGATTGAGATGTCCATAACTTAGCTGTGTTGCTCTTTGAAACCTAAAGCTGCACATTTATTTCAATAGAAAAGAAAACCTTTATAGTAACAATTAACCATTCACCAGCTAATCTGCTACTTATTTTGGCATTTAACTAAATTAGGGAAAATTAGGTCAGGATAATTTAACCTTAAAATTCATGTGCTAGAAGCAATCAGAACTAAATTTAAAATCTTATGGGGGTAATGTTATTTAGGTATTTAAGACTGATGGGAAGTATTAGGTTTATCCTCAAGTTATTTATATGGTTTAGAGCCTGACAACGCTTTCAATGGAGGGGCGAGTTCCCAGCATGTCACAGGAATAAACTGGACAATCCCTAAACTGGTTTCTACAGCTCCCTTAAAGATGAAACATACCATTTCTGTCCCACTGAGTCACATAGTATGGTGACTCTTCATAATGTCACACTTAGTAGGAAGAAGTTAATTGTGTCAAGACTATAGCAGAGGGGTTTCAACTTTTAAAAATAAGTGTAGCTCC
>NW_005842299.1:1011635-1032335 GCF_000455745.1 Alligator sinensis | reverse complement strand
TGGGTGGCGACAGACGCATGCAAACTCCCCCCTCCCCGCATCCAGCTGGCACCTGTGTGGCCCACAGAGGGACATCACTACCCTCACCCCCTGCCCCTCTGCCCCAGCTCTGCTGGGAGGTGGTGGTGGGTGGCGGTGCTCTGTCCCTGCCCACCTGTGCGTATTTGCAAGTACATGTTAGCATGTGCCTGTCACAACCCAGTTAATCAGTGCCCATGCCACTAGCAAGAGATACCATTCAGACATCCTCATTTTGCACACAGTAGTCAACTAAGGGTTAAAAGAAATCCTTGCCAGAAACTCCTGAAACAAAATCCTGGCGGAGAGCTGTATATAATTTATGCCCACGTCACAAACAAGAAACGAAACTTAAGACTGGTCAGGGTGAAAGGGGATATCCCTGCCATAAATCCCTAGCGAAAACTGCTGTATAACTGGAGATTCAGACGAAAACCAGATGACGTGGCTTAAATCAATTGGTCACTGTATAAACAAAACCAGCTTGCACTTCCACAAAATCGGAGAATTCTGAATACACGCAATAGAATAACTTAGTGGTCTGATCAACCACTAATCACTCCCCGTCATCGCGGTCCCGATGTACCCTAACCCTCCTGCAGGCTCGTCCGGTCGTTCACGGTATCTCGTCACACGGTCGATTGTAACCTGAGACACACGCTCGAATGTAAACAACGCAAGCCTTCTGCCTGCGTCGCATATCACTATCTGGGCGATGTAAATAAACAATCTCCTGCAACCAACACGCATCTGTGCCTGGTTAATTTCACCCCATCCATTAATTACCCGCCTGTCAAGGTGAAAGGTTTACTGCTCCGGCTCCGGGAGTCAGAAAGCAGCTGCCGGCGCTGCTCTGATCCCCGACAGTGCCCAGAGCCACACGAAGACAGCAATATTATATCCACTTCATGATGCAGCACCCACAGAATGGACATATTTCTTTGTAATACTTCATGACATGGTCTTTTCATGGTGCAGACATGGCCTAAGAGCCTCTTCAGACTTGAGTGCTAAACACATCCCAACTGAACTGTGGCTCAGTACATCTGAAAATCAGACCCAAGACCTGTTATGTTTTCCTTTTGTTACATTAAAGATATTATACCAGCACTTCCATTGTGTGGTAAAACAGCACTAAAAATTCCATCCAGGTGTAGTGACAGTCTGAAAAGATATCTTGATACTTCACATTTAGCGTTAAATGAAGCAGGTCTTCATAGAATAAGTCAAATCAAGTGAGATTTTGTACACTTTCTGATAATGAGGCCCCTGGCAGAAGTTACACTTAAGATGTGATTAACCAGTTAATCATATCTTATGTAGTAACCTGGACACACGTGCATTCACTTAATAGCATTAATAAAAAGGGAATAAGCCACAGGTATTATTACACAAAGTGTGTAATAACTTTATGGTTGGTTCCAATCATACCTTAAATTGAATGCATGGCTAGTATCAATCAGCAGATCGGTGCTCCCACTAGCAGAAGCACTCCAGAACCCTACAAGAGTTTAGTGTACTCTTGCAGCTGGGAATACCAATCAGCTGACTGGTGCTCTGAGCCACAGATTCACTGAGCACCTCGGCTAACTATAGGCCCATCAGCCTGACTTCTATCCCGGGGAAGATCTTAGAAAAGTTTATTAAAGAGGCCATCCTTAATGGACTGGCCGACGCCAACATCTTAAGGGATAGCCAGCACCGGTTTGTTGCGGGTAGGTCTTGCTTGACCAATCTCATTTCCTTCTACGACCAGGTGACCTATCACCTGGACAAGGGAGAAGAGATTGATGTCATATATCTTGACTTCAAAAAAGCCTTCGATCTGGTGTCCCATGATCGCCTCTTGGAGAAACTGGCCAATTGTCGCCTTGGGTCCTCCACGATCCACTGGCTGGAAAATTGGCTCCGGGGTCGGACCCAGAGGGTAGTAATCGATGGAAGTCACTCATCGTGGTGTCCTGTGACCAGTGGGGTCCCCCAAGGCTCTGTCCTTGGACCCATAATGTTCAACATCTTCATTAATGATGTGGACACTGGAGTCAGAAGCGAACTGGCCAAGTTCGCCGATAACACCAAACTTTGGGGCAAAGCATCCACACCAGAAGACAGGCAGGTTATCCAGGCTGACCTGGACAGGCTCAGCAAGTGGGCGGACGAGAATCTGATGATGTTCAACGCCAATAAATGCAAGGTTCTCCACCTTGGGAAAAAAAACCCGCAGCATCCTTATAGGCTCGGCAGTGCTATGTTGGCTAGCACTATGGAAGAAAGAGACTTGGGGGTCATCACTGACCACAAGATGAACATGAGCCTGCAATGCGATGCGGCGGCTAGTAAAGCGACCAAAACGCTGGCTTGCATCCATAGATGCTTCTCAAGCAAATCCCGGGACGTCATTCTCCCCCTGTACTCGGCCTTAGTGAGGCCGCAGCTGGAGTACTGTGTCCAGTTTTGGGCTCCACAATTCAAAAAGGATGTGGAGAAGCTTGAGAGAGTCCAGAGAAGAGCCACGTGCATGATCAGAGGTCAGGGAAGCAGACCCTACGATGACAGGCTGAGAGCCCTGGGGCTCTTTAGCCTGAAAAAGCGCAGGCTCAGGGGTGATCTGATGGCCACCTACAAGTTTATCAGGGGTGACCACCAGCATCTGGGGGAACGTTTGTTCACCAGAGCGCCCCAAGGGATGACGAGGTCGAATGATCACAAACTACTTCAAGATCGTTTCAGGCTGGACATAAGGAAGAACTTCTTTACTGTCCGAGCCCCCAAGGTCTGGAACAGCCTGCCACCGGAGGTGGTTCAAGCGCCTTCATTGAACACCTTCAAGATGAAACTGGATGCTTATCTTGCTGGGATCCTATGACCCCAGCTGACTTCCTGCCCTTTGGGTAGGGGGCTGGACTCGATGATCTTCCGAGGTCCCTTCCAGCCCTGATGTCTATGAAATCTATGAAACCTACCTGCTGCTGCAAAGGGGGCCTGGAATCATAATCCAAGGCTCCCCCTGCACCAGCAACAGGGCTCTGATCCTCCATCCCACAACTGCATCTCTTGCCATGCACCTATAATTGAACATCTGTCAGCAACCTGAATGTTCACCCTAAAGCTCTTTTCTTTATACTTTCCACATAGCCATTAACAACAAAGGTTCTGGAACCAGAACTTTTACATGGCTTTCCTTATGGTGAATCATAAACAGGGATCTTGGTTTTCCATGGAAAAATGTAGATTTTCTCCTTTAAAGAAAATTTCTCCTTTTCCCCCTTAAAGGAGAAAAGTGGGAAACCAGGGGTTTCACCTTGCAGGCTGGCAAAGTTCTAGCCTGCAAAGGACTGCTTGGGGCTGTAGGGAGCAGGATGCAGAGGGCAGGGGTGCCATGTGCATGTGCTCACACACACATGCATGTGGCAGCTAGGCACGGTGGTGGAGAGCAGTTCCCACAGCTCTCTCAAGGTAAGTCTCTGGCAGTGGAGCAGGGCACAACTTCATGCTGCCATGCCTCACCTTGGTGGTCATGGCAGCAAGCACTCCCTCCCACACCAGATCCTGCCCGCTGGGCTGCAGAGGTGGCTCCTGCTCAGAACTGGTCCAGTCTGGCTGCACCACCATGCCCTGCACCCCACTGTGGGCACAGAAATCTGGGGGGGCATTTGCCCCCCCACCCTCTCCACATGTCACCTACGTCCACACCACCCCATCCCCACACACCCACCTCCTTTCCCACACACTCCCTTTCTCACACACCGGGGGGGACTAAAGGTCGGGGGAAGTAGATTGGGAGTGAGGGGCACTAGCTGGGCTTGGGTGGGGCTGTGGGTTGGAAGTAAAGGGCACCAGCAGGGCCAGGGGGCTGCAGATTGGAGATGAAGAGCACTGGCAGGGCCAGGGGGCTGAGGATTGGGAGGGGCAATGGCATAGGCAGGGGCAGGGCACTAGCATTACAGGGCTGCTCAGTGCCACAAAGCAGCAGGACGGAGGGGAACTGCTGCAGCTGAACTCATGTCCTGATGAGCAAAAGGGTCACGGGGGCTCTGATTTTCCATGATATAAAAAAAAAAAATTAAAGGCCAAAATATACAGGTATTTAGAATTTAGTTAATTATAATGATTGAGGCACTGGTAGGCTTACAAATTACTTTAAATTGGAAATATATCAATAAAACATTGTATTCAACTCATACCTATATATATAGTGGCATTTCATTTTAATTGTGGGAAAAATGTGGATTTTGCAATTTTTAATCAGAGAATTTGAGATCTTTAAACAAAGAAAACCAGAATCGCTTGTCATTACAAAAAATGAAACAGGGCTTCTCATAAGTTTCACTGTCCTTGCAATTGCCTTGACTCAAGTTAAGGCAACTATAGCCATTTCCACAATTGGGGTGGAAGTTTGTTTTTTTTTTCCTTTCCCCCCCCCAAGTCAGTATGTGTGCATATACACACACACACACACACACACACACACACACACACACACTTCTTTTTTAAAGTAGGCGTCACACAATTTCATATCACCAAGACACCAATTCTTTGTCAAGGTAATGGGTAAATGTGGACAACTACTGACAGAGTTTACTGCCCCACACCATCCTGCCACCACACATCATCCGTAAGAGGATATTTCTTCAGATACTTTCTGTTTTGCCTGTTAACTAGGAGGTCATTGTTGTAGCAGTTGTAGCTTTGCCGCCATTTTACTGAATGGAATGGAACTGAGATCACCACCAACTTAGTTCAATCAGCTATTAGACCTAAACTTTGCAAGTTAATTTCTACTAATATGGACGGAGAGATAATAGCTCAGGGGATGCATAAAACAGATACAGAACCTATCTAGTCCTCTGTATAGGTTACATCTACCTTAAAATTACACTGATCCATCTCATTATTACTTTTAAGAAATGAGGCATGCCATGCTCTTATTCCAAATACAAACTAAATAAAACATTTATTGAGTTTTGGAAAAAATAGAATGTGGATGAAACAGCTAGAAGATTTAATGACATAATGGTAACTCTATTAGGACATCAAAATTAATTTCAGTTTCCCTGAGGTATCTTATTTTAATTAACAAATCCATGATCCTGCTCTATTAATTAGCATACTGAAGGAATAATAAGTTTCAGATGAGCTTAATTCTAATAAAGCATTTCATCCCCTAAAAATAATAAAAGGAATTAAGGGTCTCAATCCAATTTGTTTTCTACATTTAATAGCAATGTTTAGAAGTTCTAGCCAATGGGGTAGCACAACTATTATTCATTTTTATTTAATTTGAAAAAGTTTTATTTTTGGTGCTTAATGCATTCAAACATTCTACTGATTGAATAGATCACAATGTTACGTTACTATGCTAAAATAAATTTGCGCAGGGCATCCGTTAATTTTATTCTTTATATTATTTCTCCTACTATTAACATTTATAACAAAAAGGGCTAGCATATGGGCTTTTAAAAATCCTTTTTCACCACTGGCTTTCTAATGCTGCCTATTCAGTGGCTATTAGTCATTAACATTCCATTGGATTGAAGAGAAAGTTAAGGATGTTGCTGGTACATTAAGCAGCACAGCAGGTGCTTTGTGTTTGCAGTTACCTGGAACATTCAGTGGTCATTGAATGACTGATACATTACTGGCCAAATCACAAGTTTTTATATGCATAGTCCAGGGCAATATAACTTCACATTAAACAAGCTCGTTTTTTAATTTGTTTTTTCAAGCCTACTGCTATTTTCGCTTCCCTGTTTATCAGCTGAAGGGATCAAAGCAAGCATAATACAAATGGTGAGAATCACAGGCCCCCTTGAAGGTGGGAGCCTTGGGGGCATGGGGATCTGTAAAATTAGTGGCATACTGGGAGGGTCTACAAGATACGCTACTGTTTAGTGGTTACCGCACATTTATTTAGTACTTGTATTAGCAAGTACTAAATGAATGTGCAGTAACCAGAGTTACTGTGCAGTTGTACCTGTGACTGTCTTTTAAGCTATGCTACTGCACACTAGCTTAATAATACTGCATAGTAGCATATTAGCACTATCTGTGCTGTGATGCGCTACTATGCAGTATTATTTGGTTACTGAGCAGTGTCTCTTGTAGACACGCCCATTTAGACATAATGCTTAACCACTCTGGCCGTGTTCAGATGTACATGGATGTTTGTTTCCCCAGGGATAACTAGCAGCAACTCATTTTGTGCCATCGCTAGTCATCCCTGGGGAATGACTGTGTCATATGCCCCCTGGTGCCTGGCAAGTTACCCTGGGTGTGATAGGGAAGATGGGCTAGAACTGAGCTGGCCCCAGCAGCTTTACCTGAGATCTTGAGGGCCTCCCGGGGCTGCAGCAGTGATAATCCTGCCGTGCAGAGCCTGGTTGGCAGCAGAATGCAGCTCCACTGGCCAGGCTCTGTTTTTGGGTGGCACATGCTGCTGCTGGGTGCGCCACTCCTTTTTGTTTCCCCACTGGTTTTTTTGGCCCCTGTATATCCAGGGGTCCAAAAACCCATCCATGCTGCTCCCTTGCAGTGTGGAGAATAACTGAATGTGTGGTATGTGGTGTCTCATCTGAATGCAACCTCTGTGTTCACAGCCTTTTGTTCACTCCTGTAGGTCAAGGTTTGCTACAATTTTAGCAAGTCCAATTTCCCAAAGTATATTGTGACTTATGAGTAGATTGATGTTTAGAACTACACAGCATCCTCAACGTTTTCAGCAGGGGGAGCCCCCCCCCCAAAGAAAACAAAAACAAAAAACCATTAAAACAAAACCCAGATGCAGCACCCAAACATTTTACTGGAAAATAAAAATCTTGTTTTTCATAGCTGAAAATGTATCTGTGGCCAGAGTTTCAGATTGATTTACATACAGAGATTGGTTGCTAGATCCATAATACCAGACAAACTTGAACAAGACAGCCGAGAGTTCTTTATGCATAAAATTTCTGTTTACAATATATGAGGTGCATACCTCTGAAAGTCAGCAGCTTGGACTTTTTTCAAGAGTTAGAAAAGACCATGCAAACTAAAAACGTCTCTTAATGATGCTCAACCACAGAACACTGCATCACTAAGGGCTGTGATTAAAGAATGTTATGGATAACTGAAAAATATGCATTTGCACTTCATAGCTTTTTCATCATCAAAACTATATTATACAATCTTTTATCTCATAAACTTAACACAGATGTAGAGAAGGGAAATGGTGTTCAATGATTATATTGAGTGGAAAGGCAACAAAACTATAACAAAGGAGGTAGTACTGTTCTGTATGAGTGCAATAATGGTAGGATTGGATTACACACTAAACACATGCTGGTCAAGTGTAGGATTACAAAAAAAAGGGATAGCTACCAAAGGAATCAGCATTGCAAAATAGGTTTTTTTTCCTTTCCTCCTCCCTCCCAGCATTCTTGAATGGTTTAAGGCCAGAGGTTCTCAACCTCATTAGATAAAAGTCACCCATCAGAAAATGCCAGCTCTTAGTGTTCACTCTTTTTCACCATAGAAAAATAGAGCAATGTTTTCTGTTGCAAAGAACTCAGAAAGACCACAGCAGGGCAGAATGCTTTTACCACTGTGGATTCTTATTTCAAATCTCTGGGTTTTTCTTGTGAATCATGCTTGTATACCTACAAGTGCTAACATTGTGTGGCACCTCACGGCATCCTTGAAATGCACCCTGGTGGAGAATCACTGTTTTAGGCAAATTTAAATATCACAGATGATGGTAAAGACATGAGGATCATAAACTTAAGGCTTCTGTTCTTTATGTACTCATGGAAATGCTGAATTAATGCAGGACCTGATGCACGCCCTGATGTTCAGGGCATAGCTCACTGGATGAAATCTACAGCATGTCTCAGTGATAGAAAGAGTTATTCTTTTATGTCTATGTGTAATGTGCAGTAATATTAAGATTACCATACTGCTTTACTGTGTTTATGATCCTTGGAGTTTGTTTTGGAGTGTTGTATTCCTCACTACAGTAACTGAACTGAATTGTATGCTGACCATCTGGTACAGCTCTGCCTGTCCTGTGTGCACAAAGATGACAGATATTCCCAAAGGGACTGAGCATCCCATGTTCTGGTTATCCTGGTCAACCTTTCCTTGCATGAATGGTCACAACTCTCAGTCATATTTGTTTTCCTTTTGTGAAAGCTGTGTCAACACCTCCATGCTGCTCTAAAGAACAACAGCAAGATGCACTTCATAGGTCCATCCCATAGCAGCCTGTGCAGTGGGCAGATTGAGACCAGCTTTCCCTCCATGCTACTGGACACATTAAATTACAATTGTTCTTTTAAGAGAGCTTTGTTCCCCTGAGCATTAGACAGGAAAACAGGCATTTATCAGCAAATATTTAAAGAGCAGTTCTCTGTTATTAGCAGGCCTTCATTACTTTTTTCTAAATACTGTATAGCATATTTACCAGTTTCCTCTAAGTAGAATAGATAAATTGCAATTATCACAGCAAACTATGGCTATGTACAGGCATTTAAAGTGCTAAGAATTTCTGGAAAATTTCAGTGCCACAAAAATGTAGTATGAAATGTGGGTGAAGGTGTTCACACCACAGATCATGGCGAGAGTATTCCACGGCCCAGGGGGCTGATACACAGTTAAAACCAAGCGGCTTTGTGGGACCTGTGAGCCCAGCGCTGCCTCCCTGAAGCAGCAGAGTTTAGAATGACTCTAACAGAGACATGACTGCCTGATTTAACAGATTTCTTGGAGCTGGGGGGAGAGGGACAGGAGCCAAAAACTACTGGGATGCTGGAGAACCAAGCCATGCCCTATGACACTACACGTAAGCGTACAGGTATTGCATGTGGCACTAGAAATCATCATGCTGCTGACATGTTACAGTTAGAAATAGCTACCATTTCATTGTGGAAACACCATGGTTTTTTCTGTGACAGCTTCAATGGCTATACACCCACTTTTTACAGTGGTAAAAGGATGTACTTCTCACCACAAATGTAATGTCTGTTCCTGGCCTCTAAGAGAGTCCTTTTAGTGGTATATTAGTCTTGATTTTCTCCATTGTAGCAGCCCTGATCTTTCAAGATGCTGAGCATTTTCCTCAAGGAAGAGACCATTCTCAATTACTTCTGTATAGCTCTTAGCATTTTGTTTAATAACTAAATTGACTTCCAGAGGAACTGAGCATTCCCTGGACTGCAGGATTAGGTTCTAATTCTGATATTCAGGGATTTGCAATGACTCTCTTAACCATTCGTTCAGATTAGCAATGCTCTGAGGCACAGCCAAGAACTGTTACTTCCCCAAATCATTACAATATTTTCTAAAAGTGACTCATGCATGCATGTTTAATAATAGACTAAATAGCATCCTAATTACCTTATGTTTTACATAAAGGAACTTATCATCTCATACTTACTGCAGGTCAGGTAAAAGTGCATAATTCTAAATTCCAGATTTATCCAATCAGTAACAAGATTAAAAATGGACTTTATTGTAAATAGATGCACATACCATTTTCATGTCATTATACTAACCTAACACTTAATGCTCCCTGCATCTAGAAATTAGCATACTTGAAATGCAAGAGAACAAGAATTAGAAACGACACAGGAAAAGGAAAAGAAAATATGTTTAATGGAATCTAATAGCAAGAAATATCAGTGTGCTCATTTTCAAAAACTGGCCAGAATTCTCCTTGTAGTTACATCAGTGCAATACTAGTTACATCGTTTTGGCTGGGGGCTGAATTTAGCCCATTGTATATTTTTTATACAGCAAATTATACTTTTTATAGGACTCCAACATTTGGTTAATGGTTTCTAAATCTGGCATTTACAGAGACATTACGAAAGCTTGTATTTACTTGCAATTTTATTTCTCTCACAAAGAAACGTGGAATTCATATAGCTGTACAATGAAGATGATTAGAATTGCTAGTAACGAAGGCCTCCTGGGAAAAAAAATATCAATAGCATAGTTTAACTACATGAACCATAATTGCATTATTAGCTCTGCTGTGCAGTACCACAGGAAAGCTAATGGCATGATTCTGAAGGCGCTTTATAGATTATGGAAAACTAAATAACCTCTTGTGCTCCCATTGACAACACAACTCATTTCAGATCTTTGCCATTATGGGTATGAAAACTGCCTCATTTTTTCACAAGCCCTGTGAATATGGCAGCATGAGATCTTTACGTGGATTTTAAATTTTAACTATATATATGCCCCTGGCTCAGCACAGGAAACAACAAATAGACATTTGCTTAACCTTAGCTGTGGGAAACTTACCTGTGAACTGTGTTTTCAGTCACAGCCCAACAAACAAGTCTGTGCCACAGTGAAGGGAGAGGGGGAAAAAAGTTAACTGGTTTTAGTTACATTCCAAGACCCAAGAGGATTAATATAATAAACTCTCAATGAAGTATTATTTTCTCTTAAGGGAGGTCCAAATTTAGTTAATGAAAAAAAATCAAATCTGCCTTCTTTTCATCATAGGAATTCTAGCTTAATAGTAGAAGGCAAAATTCATTTTCACTACAAGTTGACAGAAAAAATGGTTTTCACAGTGAGTTAGTTTCTCCCTGTCTCCTCTAGTTTACAGAGATTTAAATATGCAACTTCAGTGGAAAGCCATATGTTCATTCCATTTTGGTGATTTAGAGCAGAATCCTTGCAGAACACATAACCCTGAGTAACTAGACTGTGCACTCTGCCATATACTCAAGCTTCTATTCTTCACCTCCATTTCCAAGCTGCAGCACCAGAAATGTATTTCCTTACATGCACACTCATAAGATTAAGTATTTGTTTACAGATCAGGCAGATCTCCAGATTACAGAACAACTGGGGTTACAGATCCCCAGGCTAACCCATCTCCCCCCACACTCCTATTTATGATGGACTTGAGTTTGATATAATGAACGTGATAATAAAATCTCCCCTCACAGCCTCTCTGCACATTAGTTTTATTGCTGCCCAGATCTTCTGTGGTCTTCATGAGTTTGCCACTAAAATGCATTAGCTACTCTTTTATTGTATGTTCACTTACTTAATTGTAAAGAATCAATGAGTTGTATAGGTTGTAATGATCTGAAATATAGTAGCAATTTATTTATTCAAAATTTAAGTATTTATAAAATGAAAGTAGAAGCTGCCATGGTGGCATGCATTTTCTTCCCAATCACCACTTGCAAAACAGAGAATTTAAGTTTTCTAGATGGAATCGTGTTAATTAGAGCACCTTGCTTCCACCAAAAATTATGTGCAACCTCCATAGAAAACTGACTTCAGTAAAAAAAAAAAAGTTGATTGGGGTTTTCAAAAGCCCTCAAATCTGTGAGGCTGTGATTTGCCACAACGGAGGGTGTTCATGCAAAGCCCTGTATATTATCTAATTTCTATTTTGGTTCTTTGCACTGAAACTAATTTAATTCTTTATGTGAAATGACTATAGCCATGGCTGGAATTTTTAAGTACTTTAAAAATACAAAGCCATAGCTGACTAAGTAAGACTAAGAAAAGAATACTATTCAATACTAGCTAGAGCATTATGGCTTGGACATTTCATTTGCTTTGGTTCTAATTTACCATTTTACTATCTTGTTGCAGTGGTAATCACTCAGTTTGTAGATTTATAGAAAAAATGCTCTATGTTAATATTCACATTACTACTATTGGTATTCTGGAAATCTGGTAATTATCAAAACTACACTAAGATTTAAAGGAGTCATAAGAAAGTTGGATGCCATCTAATCATGATTATGTTACTTGCTTTGTATTCCTTCACTACATAGTATCCTCTCTAAAATAGCACCCAAAGCAATGAAAATATTATATGCACCTCAAAGATGCATCCACTAGTTTAATAATGATAAGTTAGCCCCTTTATTACAAGCGTTCTACAGGTGGATGATGTGTGCTCCCATGCTCTTAAATAGGACAGAGGAGAAGGACACAGGAGTTGAGCTGACCAGTATCAATTGGTTTTTCATTCCATTTGGAAAAAGGAAGCCATTGCACTTCTTATCAAACAGGAAGATTTGAGGAAACTCTATGGGATAAATTTTCAGTTTGTGTTATCTGCTGGAGCTTCATGCACTTCAGACACACATCAGTTTAAACTAATTGGAACATATGTAATTGTGTCTCTGGCCTCATCATTCTTGTAGTTTACAGGTGGCTACAATCTGGGCCCTGCATTTCAGGCTTACCTATTGATTACTTAAAATTTTTAGGCACATTAACCTTAACCGTGTCTTTCATTCATTTACATTCAGTTCTTATGTATTTTTCAAATATGCTAGACAACTGTCAGTAACTTAGAAATCACAAAATCTCATAAATTACCTGGCTTGATTTATCTTTCAACAACCAATAAACCAATAATAATATTCATTCAATGTTATCTAAATCAGGTGACAATCATGAACTAGCAGGATATTGAGTGCAACAAAAGGCTAATTGTTTTAAACTGGATGTAGGAATCATGTTTCAAACCCCGGCAAAAACCTATGGTTTAAAAATTAGATTCTGAAAAGAAAACTAGATTTCTTTTAAAATAACTGTGTTACTATTTGTGCATTATTCTTACATTTCAGTTTAGTTCACATAGCTCTTTTGAAATCAACAATATCCTTGCTATAAACACGTTTATTAGTTTTATAGATCCATCTCTGTTTTGTTAAAGGGTAATTTTGTTACAAGAAACAAGCAGTTTGCATGATATAAAAGGGGAGTTCATTAAGGAATGTAAACTTGGTGATGTATGGAAGCGTAACTTTGGTTTAGGCAAGAAATGTTATTGACACAGGTTAAATTGTAGCATTATAGATAAATCTGGGCCTATTTAAGCTGGACATTTGAAACATGCACTTTTTTCATTCCAGGGTTTCTACTGTCAAATGCTACCGTGTTTGCATGTGTGTGGTAGAATGTTGCCATCTAGTGACCATTTGGTCAATTACAGATGCCCAGTCCCTCAGGGATAAGCCAGTTTGTCGTCTCAGGGTGCTAATTTCCTACGTAAATATACTAGTCTGACAGTAATAGCAATATTGCACTTTTTGCACAATTAAGTGAACAGGCTCCTGAAATCCTTTTTTTTTTCCACTGTTTTTAGTCATCTAATCAGTTTGGACCTTTCTTGTAGTCTTTTTTACAGAGAAGAGTGCTTATGTTAGCAGCATTGTGATCTCCAAGAATGCCTTTTATTAAGAAAAGCCAGCTATATTTTTACCTTGTTCACTGTCTGCAGCTGAGACATACTACATATAATCCCAATCAAGATCAAAGAGAGTGAAAGGAAAGCATTTCTTTTACTATTGCTGTACATAACCCTTTATAAACCATAGGGGGCATTATGTTGCCATGGTTCTTCCTTCTAATCTATCTCATTTTATTTCAAGTGAAAAATGCAGCCCTTATTATTGAACTCATTGAGATCTAAAAACTCCTATATACATCTAAACTCAGGTACAGAAGGGTGTATGATATTAGCTGTATTTATGGATTTTATTTCTAATCCTGTTAAAAGCCTCTAAAACATAAGATTGATCTGTATTTAATTTTGATCTATGTATACACACACATGCATTACACATTTCAGAATATATACTGAGCCCCTCTTTACATGTGGTAGAATAAAAAACAAGCAGTCCATAGAGAGAGATCATGCATTATTGTGTCTGTAACAAAATTAATTATCAGTGATAGACACTGGACTTTCTTTTACTATATATTTGTTGTTAATTTACAATATTGGAAGAAAGCCCATTTCTTATCAGTTAGATGAGAAATAACCTTGGTTAAGGCCTTCTGCATTTTATTCACAAACACAAAAAACAGCTACTTTCAAATATGGACATTTGTTAGGACATTTGTTAGAGATTGAGCCATTACCTGGATTAGTTGCTTTTAAGAAAGGGACAACATTGGTCTTTACTGGAGCAGTAGAAAATGCACGTGAAACCTCACAAAGGCCCCCATAATGACTAGCTACAGCTGCAGTCATTTTGGCCAGAGATGTACAGTGCTCCCATGAGAAGGCCAACAACTACCAAGAGGGTGGGGAGAAGACAGGACCACACTGACTAAGAACACAGAGTTTACTTCCTGCAACTCCTGAAAGGATATAGCAGAGAATACTCACCCTGCATGCTAGAGAAAAACAATTCTGCAATGTGTATAGTCTAGAAAAACCTAGGAAAAATACTTCTTCATTGTCACTGAGTCTCAAGCAGTCCCTAGGCCCCTGCCACGTTATACTTAAAATGTGATTAGCCAATCACATCTTAAGTTGTAACCCAGCCACACATTGAAGCAATTGATGGCATTATGAAACAGGGAGTAAACCACAAAGTTATTCCACAAAGATGTGTAATAACTTGGTGCCTGGTTCCTACCACACCATTAATTGAGCATGTGGCCAGGTGCACCCCTGTGGCTAGGAGCCCTGTCAGCTGATCCAGGCTCCCAGCCACAGAGCGAATGGTGCATCTCCATGGCTGTGAGCTCAGATCAGCTGATGGGCCCCCACCCTTGGAAGCGCATGGTATGCCCCTGCAGAAGCTTGCTACTTGCCAGTGCTGGGAGAACCTGTGATTGTGATCACAGGCTCGCCCTGCACCAGCAGTTATGCATGATGGGATATTATGCTCGATCCCAGAACCACAGCTCGTGCCGTGTATGTGTGGCATGACAGGAAGCATAATTCCTGCATGGATCCTAGATTCTTGGATCATGCATCACATCCCATTGTGCCTTTATCTGCATGTCTGGCAGGGGGCTTAGTTCCATAAGAAAGCGATATATCTGATATATATGATTATAAACACACATGCTTTGGAGTTTGACGCAAACCAACTGATATCAGTGGAATGCTCAATAATAAAGTCACAGGGCTTTGGATCTGGCCCCTACTAACTGCTCACACAGGATGCATGTGTCTCTGCAGTTCATTGATTTCAGTTGTTTTGCATCAGGCTTGGAAAAAAGAGCAACAACAACAGACTTAAACTTTGTGCTATGCAGTCTTCCTCTGTTGCAGGTTTGTGGCTATGGTGAGAGCTGTGAAACCTAATTAGCAATGACAAAAAGCAGGTTTAAGAATCAGGTGAACTCAAAGTTTTAGTCTAAAGAAAATTAAGACATATTAAATCTCAAAGGCAGCTTTGAGCCTCCATATAGCTTTTAGAATGCTTCAGTGTTAATAATCCAGGTAATTAATGTCATAGGCAAGCAATATCAAAGATGAATTTTAATCTGAGAATAACAGGGGGAAAAAACAGTTGATTCTCCAAAGATCAAGGCTGCTTGAAAAAAAAAATAAAAAAAAATAAATCCCTAGTCTAAGAAACAGCCTTTCCACCAGTTTCAAAGTACAGAGAAGGCCCACATTGGTAGATTGATTTATATTATTCAGTTCTCTGTACGGGTATCTTCTTCCTGCAGAGAAAGTTTAATTACTCCTTTGGCAAGTCTCTTGATATGCAGTCTCTTTGGTTTAGGAGGAGATTTGAAGGATATGTATAAAGAAAAGTAATGAAAAAAAACAATGCTCCCACCCAACTTTGAATGGGGTCTTACTGAGTGGATTTTGCTTAGGATCCAAAGACCTCATGAATAAAACCTCTATATTTAAAACAGGAGTTGTTTCAAGTAATGATTCAGCATTTCGCTTGGAAATTAAAACGATGCCTGTATTAATCTGTAATACAATAGATTATTCTTTAGCTTATATCTTTTTATAGCTGTGTATCTCTTTGCTGACCTGGTGTATGACAGTCCTTGGCACCCACCTGATATGGGGTAGCTACTAGGAAATTCATGAAATTACATGTCATGAGCCTAAAGGGACCCAAGTGGCTTCTTGAGTTCTGATTTGTACAAATTCTGTGCAAAACTTCAGGGGAACCTTAGGTGTCAGATGCCTCAGTCTGGATAAGGTGAGAGTAAGTGAGCCACCAAAGCTCTGCATAAGGAGCAGTCATTGTCCTTGAGGGTGTCACATGTTCAATTTAGCACTTACTAAGTCTTGTTAAAATGCAAGTAGTTTAGCACATGTTCAGTTCCCTCCTGGTGTGACAAAGTTGTTTCCTTCCAGGGGAGGGTTGTCTCCTAACATGTCCTAACTTTAACAGGTCACTACATTCCAATGTTTTGCAACTGTTGCAAGTAAATGTGACAAGGACCCTGGAAGCTTCCAGGCTTTTGGATCTTTGCCAAGGAGCTAGGAAGCCACAAAAATTTCAGGTTCCAGTGGTGTTTATAGACTGGCAGGGTCTTGCATAAAGAGATAGAAATAGATGCCACTAACTGAAACAGATCAGCTGTGTCAGGATCTGAAATTGCACTGTCTGTCACTGAAAAGTAATATAGTGTCCCAGCACAGCTGATGTTCTTCACTGGGCAAAACACACAGTACCTGATCCTGCCCACTGATCCTGCTCCCAGAGACTTGCCCCCTGCAGTCTCCCAGAGATTCTGCGAACGTGTCTCTGGAAACAGGGAAAGATGGGCAGGCACTCCAGGGCCTTGAGGTGCCTGATCTCACACAGGAATTTCTGAGGTGTACAGGACCAAGCTCCTCAAGCCCTGAGAGCACCAGGAAGGCTGGAGAGTGTGGGTGCTCCAGGCTGCCCACGCTCTCCTGCCATAAAACAAATAGACATTTACTGCAATAGAGTGGCAGAATTATTTAGGGATGTAAATGGTGAAACGGTTAAATGACTATTATATTTATACCATTGACTGACCTCTGTTTACCATCCCCTTAGTATTCACTATGCTCCTGGCACTGTGTGGGCCCCAGGCCACTGGCAGGGAGCCATGGGCAGGAGGCAGCAGGCATGACTGAACCATTAGGGGATGCTGCCCAGCTATAGGGCCATGGATTCCCTTTCACCCTCATGGGCAGGGGCTGTGATTGGAACTGGGGCCATGGACCTCTCCTGTGCCCAGATCCTGCCACCATGGGGAGGGAGGGAGGGACAGAGGTGCTGCCCCCCCAGGAGTCAGGCAGGGCCTTTCTGCCACAGCAGCATGACTCCTAGCCATGCTGTGGGTCTGCCTGGCTCCCCTACAGTGGAAGGGCCTGGGCAGGATGACAGGCTCCTTGCACCTTCCGCCATGCTGTTTTCCTGAGGGGTGGAGGTGCAGCAGGGATCCTGGGAGGGCATTAGGACTGCAACAGCAGGCTCCCAAGTTGGAGCTGCTGCACTGCCACCCCTCAGGAATGCCCTAGAGCTGCACTCATCATGCAAGGGGCCAGCAGCAACTCCCCAGACCCAGCGCCGCCTGCTCCAGCTGCCTCATCACCTCCTCGAGCCAAGTGAGCCATGTGCTCAGCCTTCCCTCAGGGCTGGGTGAATCCCTGTGTGGCTCCAGCACCACGGATGGGAGGGGGGAGGACTCAGCATACCCAGAAGAGGCTGCCCCACAGAGGCCAGGCATCCTCTTCCCCTGAGGTAAGCTGGGGAGATCCAGCCTGGACTGGCCCAGCCCAGTAGCATGGAGAAGCCTTCCAGGTCTGTAGTACAAGTGCAGCAGGAGGTGCAGGAAGCCCATCATCCTGCCCAGGTCTCACTATGTGCCTTGGAGTCTCACTGCTGTAGCAGGAAGGCCCTGCCTGACCCCAGTGAGGGGCCCAGCACCTCCCACTCTCCTTGCAGTGGCAGGATGCAGGCACAAGAAAAGTCTATAGCCGTGGCTCCATTCCCAGCTGCAGCCCCAGCCCCCAGCCACAGGGTCGAGGGGAAGCTGCAGCTCTGCAGCTGGGCAGCACCCCCTAGTGGCTCAGTCTCACCTGCTGCACATTGCTTGCCGCTTCCCGCCAGCAGCCTGGGGCCCATACAGTGCCAAGCACATGCTGAAGACATAAGGGGCTGGGGCCAGGACTGGAGGTAACGAAACATGGTGTGAGGTATCAGTTAACTGATATAATTGGAGAAGGTTAAATGGATAATTTTTTTAACAATATTTACATTCCTAAAATCATTACTTTGTATTGTCACAGCCACAAATTTGGGCATTTGTGGTGCAACAAATGGTTATGGGCATCTATTTGCTTTCATTTTGTGCTACCATAAAATTGTTTGTGGTAGCACAAAGGTGATGAAAGGTGATGTCTGTTCCTACCCTTAGAGTTCAAGGCTTCAAAGGCCACCAAGTTTGGGCTTTTTAATTTCAACTGTACATGAATCAGTAACTGCTAAGAAATTCATAAAGTGTCCCCATTGAGGGGAACTGGAGGGAGGGGTAAACGGAAGGGTTTGCTTCCACTTTTTCTGAACTTTTTTCCTCCTGTGCAGTGTTAATGTTACAACTACCTCTACCCTCCCTCACACCACCCTCTTTTGATCATGATACTCAGTTTCTATATGCCTCGTTGTTCCTCATGTTTGCTGGACTCTGGCAAAGTAAACAGTTTATTGGCAAAAATATATTCCTTTGTGCTATGAGCTTCTCCTCCCTTACCTCACTCCCTTCCTTGCCATTTTTCCCCTCCCATGTCTCAGTCTTGCTTCCTAAATCTCCCACTTTAATTTCTTCTGTTAAGAATGCTTAATACAGAAAGTATGGGTTTTCCAGCGGTGCACAAAGAAGCTGGCTGGTAACCAGGCAGACCCCTACATTTCTAGCTGCACTACCTTCATTACATCTGATGTGTAACCAAACAGAAATGTTCTTTCAGAGAACTCTGGTTTCAACAAATCGTATCTTTCTGAAAACACCTGGATAATTTTTAATGGGCTCTAATGATAACCCCTTCTAGTGGCTGGTCCTCAGAGGATAATATTTACTCCTGAAGCTCAAGTGGTAGAAATACATCCTGTGCAATAAATATTAAAAAACCCTGTGGTTGACACTGGCTTGTCATGGGACCATTCTTCTAGGCATGTATGAAAAATCCTGTTGAGAAGTTGTCTTTAAACATGTTTAGAGTGAAAAATATATAATCTATTGCTGTACAATGTCCAGCAAAAGGTGTTCTAGTAGTTTGTCACACATTTCAATGGCTTGACAGAATTCAAAAATCAAGACATGACAACAAAAGTAACAAGGTAACTCTCTGGGATATTAGTGTCCCTGGAAATAATGAGAACCAATTAATATCTTTATTAGGGAAACTCCCATTCATGAAGTGGTAGTCATTTTTACTAATATAGTAGAAGTATCAATTGCACTGTAAATTGCAGGAAACAGTGCCATTTGGGGAAAGCAAAAATGGTGACTGTAAAGAAATAGATAGAAAAGTTCATAAATAACTATTTCCCTATAATCTAATTTCTTCAAATGTGTTGTCAGTGGGTACGTCTACATGAGACACTTAACTGTGAAGTAGAGCAAATTACTACATAGTAAGCACCACTGTCTACATGTGTAGACCCTTGCTGTGCTGTATTTTGCTCTACTCAGCAATTAATTTGCTACCTGCAAATGCAAGTAGCAAACTAACTGCCAAGTAATTACTGTACAGTAAGGCAGGCATAAATGGCTGACCGGCAGATTTGATCCTTGTCGGCTGGGCAGCAGGGGATGGGAGATTTCTCCCTGACCCCAGGAACTGCTTACTGCTGGGATGGGCTCCGCCACTGGAGCCCGGGTAGGGACAACGTCCCTCTGCTCCGCAGCAGGGAGCTCCCGGTCCCCACTCCGCAATCACGGAGCTGGGGCAGGAAGCTCTTTGGAGCTGGCTGGCACCTGCTCCAGATTGGGACAGCTCCTGGCAAACCCTGGGCATGTGCACCCTGGAGCTGGCTGGGGACTGTCCCATTTCGGGCAGTCCCCAGCTAGCTCTAGGCTGCATGTGCAGACCTTCCCGTGCATCCTGGGGCTGACTGGGAATTGTCCTGGAAAATTACTTTGGAGTAAATCCATCCAGCATCATTTGCATATGTAGACAAGGTCAGTAAGTGATAATGGGTTTTCACTATGTTAAAAGATTAACTTTTGTTAACAAACATATCCCCCACATTGTGCTTTCTTATTCTTAATTTTAGAAATTAAAATATTTAGTTAATAATATGCAACAGGTACTCTTCTGTTTTTAACTCCAAGAACATCATTGCAACATTCCAGCATTAAATGGACTACAAGACTGGGGAAACAATTACATTGGTAATCTTCTTGAGGTATGAGCTAAAAATTTAAGTACATTTTTATAAGATTATAATAAATCACACTTTAGACTTCCTAATGGGAAGAAATTTATGGTGAAGGAAAGTGTAAAGGCACCTTTCTCCTAGCTTTAATCCTAAGCAAGAAAACATGTCTCACCTTAATGAATGTTTTGTGATATCCCACATTAAAAAAAGCAACATGCCATTGAAATGAATCAGGAGATAGAAAGAGTACCAGCAGTGGTAGCATCCAGTAAAGTGCTGGCTGTATTTCGCTAAGGCATAAGTGATTGAACAAGCAGACAGTTCAGGGCTCTTGACACCTACCAAAACATTATCAAGAGAAATAAAGAAAGATGGGACCACCTAATTGTATAATATTGAAAGAATACTTGCATAATTACAGAGCTACAGAAACAGCTGCTTACAATGTCCGCTATCATGCACTGCAGGTGGTAATTTACCCATGGGTTTCCCATTCAGATGAATGGGAAACAGTGGGGGGTGGCCTTTTGGCATCCCACATAATCGCAGACATTTTTAAGCAACTGCTATTTCCTAGGTCCCT
>NW_005842299.1:1005404-1011604 GCF_000455745.1 Alligator sinensis | reverse complement strand
GGAAAGATGTGCCTTGTTATTCTATATTGGACTTGCCTACTGCTGAGTGCCAATTTTAAGGACCTACAGTATTTATCATTAAAGATGTCACAGGGTAAATAGTAGGTGAACCATGAACTCAACTGAAGTTCCTTAGATTGGTTTAGCTGCTTTGGTGCACTATGCAAGATATCTATTGTAGTCTGAAGTAGAAGAAAATATCCTTTATTTATAGCTGAGTTATATCACTTCTAAAAATACACTTTTTAAGAAGGGAATATATCAGAGTGTATCCTCTCATCTCAATGCATGTAGGTAGACAAAATTCACCAGAGGACCAGAAATCAAATGATTGTTGTAGCTTCAGAAATTATAGTACACATATAAGGCCTCTTTGATGCCTTACATTATAGCTTCTTTACCTCTTCAGTTACCTTCTACTCCTTTGTTAATAGTAATTTAATAAAAAACAGAACAATCTTAGCCCCAGATTTATTTGGGGTATAAATGATCTATCCTCACTCATTCAACTTTGCTATCTTACTGATGCCAGCCGAGTCAAGTATCTTGAGTAGCATGGGCCTTATTTTTATTTGCATTCATGGGTATTTGTATTTAGGACTTTGTCACACATTTACTTGCAACAATTGCAAATCGTTGGAGTGTAGTGACTTATTAAAGTTAGCGCTTGTTCAGAGATAACCCTCACCTGAAATGGAACAACTTTTCATCTGCTTGCACTTTAACTGCACTTAAGTGTTAAGTTGAACATGTGACACCACATTTACATTTTTCCTAGACTCTTTTAATGACTTGTTGAGCTATAGTACTGTACCCAGTTGTATCTGTGGGGATTGGATTCAGATTCGGAGTATGCTTGGGGAAGTGCAAGAATTCTCAACAAAAAGTTTCCAGACATTACTGTCTCTATTACTCTATATACTCCATATGCACTAAGAAAACTTGGCAGACTTGTTTTGTCATTTTTGAAGCTGGATGACATTATAAAGTGTGCTTCATGTGCCTACAGCATTAACTTGCATCACAGAAAACTTACATTTTAAGTAGAGTAATCATAGGTGTCTTTCTGTCCATTGTATATTACATTAAGTTAATGAACTCTGGGAGATACATTTGAACAGATCATCATGTTCAGCCCAGTTCATTATTTCATAGCCATTAGATTTCATAGACATTAGGGCTGGAAGGGACCTCGGAAGATCATCGAGTCCAGCCCCCCGATATTATAAAATGTATGCTTCATTTACATGGGTTTCCAGTCTACTTTATGGAAATGGGGACTATGGATCACTTCTGCAATCAGTTCAACCTTTTTCTTCTGTAAGCAAATGCTCACCTCTGTGGAGCAGCCAGACTGAAGGGGTGGATGAAAGAAAACATGAGTTGGAATAAAGCATACAATAAGTGTGTTCTGGTTATAAAACAGTAAAACCAAATTGGAGAGTGGGAAGTAACCACAGAATAGGCTCATAAGACATGCTCGTTTAATGTATTCCACTCTAAATCAGCAGGTGGCCATTTATACACACGCACACATGCACACACACCCACCCACTGTCACAGACTCTCGGGGTACATGCAGACAGCTGTCACACCCACATGTGGATTTCTTTAATCTGTGTGTTTATAGATTAGGAGTGGCATTTTCAGGTGTTTGACACTGTTGGGAGTCATGCTGGGAACCTGGTGCAAGTAATTATTCCGGGTGTAGGGAGGGACAGGAAGGATTGGGGGGTGGGGAGGGGTTGCAGGTCCATGGCGGGGAGGGAGGTGGTTTCATAGGGGTCCTTTCAGGGTTGAGAGGGAAGGTTAAGGGAATAAAAATAGCCGAGTCAGGGTTGGGGGGGTAGGGGGACAAGTGGAGGGATGGGTAGGAAGAGCACAGCCTGGGGGCTAGGCCAAGTGGCTGGGCTTTATTCTGAACCTGTGATGGCATTTGATAAAACAGGCTAATTACTTTCCAATCTAAGTAAGTCAGTGAACTAACTTAGCCTGGGCCTGCCATTTTTGGCATGATTTAAACCCTTTGAACATCTGCACAGATCGGCATTTAGATTGACCTAACCCTAGTTGGGTCAATCAAAAATGCACCACTTTTCAGGCCTGCTGTTCATTTGCCCTTTTTTCCCCTCTGAAGTTGCACTCAACATTCAATGCATTAAAAAACAAAACTAACCTGATTGGAAGGAGGGGACCAAAGAAGGAAGAACAAAAGGAAAACTGGTGACAACTAAACTACCAGCTATCCTTACACACTCCATATACCCTCCTCATCTGATGCAGAGCAGTTCTCTCGCTAGTGTCCCTCCCAAAAAATTCATATCTTCTCCCCAGTCACATTCCTTTCTCACTTTTTTGTACTATGCTGCACATGCTGGGCTTTAATTTTTTAACTGAAACATACCTCTTTCTACAGTCATTACCTGATACCACATCAGAGCCCAATAAAGTCATATTAGCAACTGAAATTAATTGCATAGGCTCCTCCATCTTCATTTTTTCCCTTGGAGCCAGCAGCTGAGCCAGTTCCTTTTCTCCCTTGGGTTTCTCCATTTTTCCTCCCAAAAGCTACATACCAATCAGAATTCTGTACCTTGCTTAATTCCTACATACTCTCAATAATTAAGAGCATGTTTGAAAGCAATTCTCAGTATCATGCTATGGTTCACAGTTCAAGGAAAGAGTCTATCAGTGTATCAGAGCTATTGAGAGTGGTATTAATATGCATTGGTGGTTTCCAAAGTTGCATCATTCATGTATCCCAACTCCTCCTCTGTTGGGAACACAACTGAGAACTAGCAAACAGTTTTACCGCTCACCAAATTAATTCATAATTTGGCCTTTTTGATAAAAGTATCCAGGAAGGGAATGATTAAAATTTGGTATGCTACTGTATTGACAACTTTTCCTAAGGAATTATCAGGTTAATTGAGACTGCAAATATAAGACTCCATCTTATATTATTATCTGGAACATTCCAGTTTCCAAGAATACTAAGAATTTTTCTTCTTGGTCTGTGACCATCTTCAGTGGTTAAAAATATTACAATTAAAAAGTAGCCTTTTCCATTTTTCCTATTGCTTTAGGAGACTGCATAGTACAGTCTGACCCTGAATTACGCGGGGCATACGTTCCTGAAAAACACTGTGTAAGTTGAAATAATGTAACTCGAGGCATTAAGTCAATGGAAAATGGGGATAGAGACCTGGGACCAAGATTTGATAAAATAATTTAATAATAAAAGGATATTGAAACATAAAATAGTGGAATTAATAGCCTTATTAAAACCTTTACTCCTGGCTACGTGCTCATACAGAGACAAAGCTTTAGCTCTAATTGCCATGCCGTTGACAACTGCTCCTTTTGTGTTGGTCATTTCATTGATCCAAAGATTAAGGAGTTTCTCAATCATATCTAAATGAGGAATTCTAGTCACCAACGACACTCTCGAACTCACAGGGGTTGTTGTTTTCACACAGTTTCTAATTTTTCGCTCGCTTTTTTTAATGGCATGTACAGTCAATTCACTCCAAACTGTATTGGCGAGCAATTGATGCAACACTATTGCCTTCTCTTAATTTATCAAGGATTTCTATTTTTGGGGCCAGGGTGATAGACTTATGTGCTCTTTTGGGCACAACATCAAAGGCTTTCTTTGACGCCATTTTCACAAATATTCAGGGGTATACCCTGCTGCCAGCTCTATACTCTATCCATGCTGCAGATTGGGTACTTATGTGTCAAGAATTGTTTTTTAAAAACCCATGAAATCCCACCTCATTAAGTGACCTTTATTCTTTATCTGGGTTTCCTCAAATTAAAGACTAAAGACCATGTAGTGAAAGACAATCACCTTTCATTTTCCCAGATGTGCAAAAAGCAAAAATTATTCTTTGTTACTATGGTCAGGCTTCCTTTCCCTCTGCTGGTTTTTCCAGTCTTATACAATGTTTAAGGGAGACAGATACTCACCCTGGAAGCACACTAACATGCAGTTCTATTCCCTTTGGGTTACTGAAATTAACAATTAGTGGGAGCATAACAGAAACCCAAGATGCATAACTGTCATTCTGCCTCAGTTTTGTGCTCTTTGGGCAGTCAGGGTACTGCCTAGGTCGATGCATCTGTGTACCCACCCTGGAACTACTACATAGCATGCTATGCTATCTCATGAGTGAAAATCATGTTCCTATCCATCACTCAAAGAAACATTGGAAAAAGGAAGTCATGGGTAGGAAGTTCTATCAACAGTCTGGCTAACTGAGGTTTGGGGAAAGAAAAGGAGCAGCTTCTCTCCTGTCTAGTGTTTAACCAATCAGGACTTTAAAAAAGGTTGCGATTTTGTAGCAATGCTGCTGATAAAAAAGTGAATGGCTCCATACTAATGTGCAATGTTAGTGGAAGAAACAGTTTAACTGTTTAAAAAGGAACAGTTTCTAAAATCTAGGTTTTAGAAATGTAAATAATTTGAGAATGCTATTACTGGAGGGGGGTCAGGGGAGGGGGAGCACTCTACCTTTCAACAAAGTATTTATTTGGAACTAACCAGTAACCAAAAAAATCATCTTTATTAAGGGCCTGAGCCAATAAATTCAACCGGAGTGTTCTAATTGGTTTCATCACTTGGATTAGGCCCTTATTCTAATGCTGGTGACCAATTTCAACGTTGAGATACTGCAGCAGAGTGTCTAATTAAAACCCACTAAAAATGAAGTAATTAGTAAAATGTGTCTAATATAAAGAAAATTCTGGTTATAGTTTTGTGGTCAACTGGATTTTTGATTTAAGAGTCTCTTGAATGTCTTCATTTTTTTCCTTTGAAGGTATGCATTCAAATTAAAATATGCACCTTTCCCTATGCAGTGTCAGCACTGCAGGCTCTCCAGTCTTTAGGACCTCAGCATTCAAATATCTGTACTCATGGATCTGGGTAAGTTTTTCTACCAGGAGAACAAACCTGGAAGAATTCTCACCAATTATTTGAATTGTGTAAATAGATAGTATCTAGTGGTCATATTGTTTTTTATTCTTTTTTGATATCTGCCAGAATTTTGCATGTTAAACTGCTCCACTGGCAAAAGTATTTGCTGTAGGCATAATCTCACTGTGCTAATAAGAAGCCATCCTCCTTCATACTACCCCGTTTTCCTACCTACCTCCCACTCTTGCTACATAAATAATTGGTTTCAATTTATTCTGTTAAGGACATATTGATTTTTCAGCTCCTCCCCCCCCTTCTTCCTGAGCATATACAATGTGTTTCAGAGCTTCCACAGCCACCCTGGTACTGCAATGAGTAGATGTGGAGTTACAGTAGAGCACTGGACTAGGATTTAGGAAGTCTGGGTTCTAATTCCTGGTTCTATTAGTTGCTATGTTTGTGGTTTTGGGCAAATCACTTAGTTTAATTTCTCAGGGCCTTGTTGCATGTTCAAATTAAAGCCAGATAGAAACCAACTATAGAGATGTTATACATTTTCAAGCACTAACTTTATAGCTGGTTGGCTCTCTTTATAGCTGGATAGTCCTTTTTATTGTGCGATAATTATTTTGCATTTGTGGCTGATCTATATTTATTGTGCAATTAACCAGTTAATAGTCATTTTTACTGTGTGATAATTACTTTGCACTTGTAGCTGGTCTTACTTTGCATGTATGGCTGATCTAAATTTATTGTATGATTAGCTTGTTAATTGTGTAATATACGTAATGTGTAGCAGAGGCCTCAGTTGCTCGATCTATGAAACAGGCATAACAATATCAACCTCCTTTGTAAGGTGGTTTGACATCTACTGACAAAAAATTAAAAAAAACCACTGTAGCAACAAAGTATTGTTCTACTTTGTTCTAATTCTACTGTGCATTAGCACATCACAGAAAAGGCCATGCTAATGTGCAAGTAGAATTAGTCCACTGTGCAATAAACATCACAAAAGACTGTGTGCTGACACTGCTGTGCAGTAGCACTGGTTACTGCGCATTTAGTTAGTAGCTTGTATTAAGGTACTAAACTTAATGCAGAGTAACAACGGTGCATTAATATACATGTAAGTGTGCCCCCTGAGAGGGGTATGAATCCCACATGACCTTATATAAATAGTTCAGGACATTTTCAAAACTAGGTATTTCAAGTTAGGCATCTTAATCACATTCAAACATGTAAATAAGTGGCTTATTTTCAAATCAGTGCCAAGTACTCA
>NW_005842299.1:975047-1005394 GCF_000455745.1 Alligator sinensis | reverse complement strand
CTAGCTTGAGGTGGCCAACCTGTGGTGCACATGCTACAAATGGCATAGGCATTCTGTGTGTGTGTGGTATGCCATAGACTGGGGATGGGACAGACAGCTCAGTGGCAAATACAGCAGGCAGCTGAAACAGGGTAGAAAGCAGATCAGCAAAATAGGCATAGAAAGGGGCATGCAGGGAGGACAAAGGGCTAATTTATGGCACGTGTGCCAGAAAGGTTGGCCCTGACTGATTTACACACTTTGGCTAAGTACAAAAGCCCAAGGCTGAATCAATTCAATCTTCACAGGTTAGTCTAAGCTGCGTAGATTGAACTGATAAGCAAGTTAAGAGACATTCCCTTTTGATTCTGGAAATGCAGCTGCATGCCTGCAGTGACTCAGGCCAGAAGCTGGGGAGCACTAGAGCAGTGGTTCTCAGACTTTTTTGTACCAGGACCCATTTGTAAACATTGATTGCCAGTCCCAACCCAGTGCCCCAAACTCCTGACCTGCTGCCCCCACCCCCAGGCCCCAGCTTCAGCCCCAGCCCCACAATCTGTGGGGCAGGGGTGGGTGTGGGGGGGTGGGGGAAGTGTGTATGGGGCATAGGAGACTCCAAGCAGCCCTTCGCAGGCTGGAACTCAGCCAGCCAATAAGGGAAAAGCCTTGGTTTCCCATGTTTTCTCCTTTCCAGGAGAATCCATTTTTAAAGTTTGTTGATCCATATTTAAAGTTTGTCCATGATCCTTTCATACACTCTTGTGACCAACTTTTGGGTTTTGATCCATGGATTGAGGGTTGGGACAGAGATGCAAAGCATCCTGGGATGCTAGGGGAATGCAAATTAACTTAAATCTGGAGGAATCTGGGACAGAAGTTAAATAAACCTATTTAACCTAAATCAGTTCAGTCTGATACTACATCTATCCGGCTTTATCTTAAACTGGTTTCAGCCGTTTTGAAAGTAGTTTATGTGCACTGAACTTCTGTTGTGTTACAGATTTGAACTGGCTTCTGATCACTTATACTGATTTATGTGCAACTTCTGTCCCTAGGCTTTAGCATCAATGACTAAATGTGGATTAGGATCAAGATTTTCAAAGGGATCTGATATTATGATATGCCATTAGACTCCTTTGAAAAATCCAGCTTCAGATTTAACTCTAGATGCAAAATTGTTATTTCAGTATTAACCCCTTGATACTTAAGGTTAAAAATATTTCTGTTTGTAAAGCACTCTTGAGATACTCAGATAAATGACATTATAAAAACACCATATAATAATGAATCCTGAGAGCTCTAGTAAGCAAGTAATTGTCATAAGATTCTGTCACTTATGGGTAGCTTTTTCTTAATCCATATGAATTCATCAAGTTTTATCTCTATTAAACCTAGTCCTGGATCTTCCACATAAACCTACTATATATAACCCTTCAAAAATATTTTTATTGCTATGTTTATGTATTACATTTCCCACACATGTCATTATTAAGGCTAGTAACTCTTCCCTTTGAATCAAAATAATCCATGCAAGCTGAGGGTTTATTGTTAGAGTATGTAAGAATACCAAGTCCTCTAAATAAAGACTTACTCTGTAAATAAATATGAACACACAGTAGTAATACTGTGGCAACAGATCGGGCAGTCCTGTGCTACCACACAGATGACACTCTCCTGGGGGTCAGAGCACCTTGACTCTTGGTCATCTAGCCAATAGAATATCTTTAAGGATTTTTACTTTATAGAAACTTGTTCACCAACTTTGGTGCCTGCAGGTTTTGTACCGTAACAGGGGCAGTAATTTTCATATAGCAGAAGTGAGTGGATAAAAAAAAAACCCGAGATATTAACAGTGATGTGAACTGAGCAAGTAATTAAAACCACTTTTCCATCTTCTGGAAGAACAGAATCCACAAAGATGAAAGTGACACTGCTTGTTTTATTAGTTGCCTAACCAATCAATACCATCTTTCAACAGCAACTGTATAAACACATCCCTTCAGAAAACCCTTTGTAGAGCCACCTGCCTCCTGATCTAAACTGAACCGAAGTGACATTTCAAACATTCTCATGAGAAATTTTCTTCTCTCTCAGTATTGTCAAGTAAATTATTGAAACATGTGCAGGAGTTTGGACAATCATTGCAGTTCACAATTTTAAAGCAGTGATTTTAGTGTTTGTTTTTTTAAAACCACTGCTTGGTTTTTAACATCTTAAACTCCATTGTATACCACTGTAGATGCATCAACTGATTTTATAAAAGCCCTTCCATCCCATATACTGTGAATTATTCTGGACTTGATACTTAGGTGGTGTAAATCAGCAATTAAATCAATGACTTTGGCCTATTGTATTTTTAAGACAAAAATGTGCACGTCTAGCAAAAATGTTTGTTATTCACCTACCAAGTTTGTTTATTTTTCTTTGACAGAGTCACAGGAGTGAATTGTCATTTTAGTAGGCAGGGGGTTACACGCACAATTCTCATTAGCAATAACATTTTTCTCGGGATTTTGCAATACCATTGCTATCTCATCTTTCCTAACTTTCATGCTTGTTCATCACAGACCAAAAGGAATGGAATTTAAGGAGAGTGAAGAAAATTTGCCAAGCTAGAAATACTGATCTTATTGCGAATTGCATACAACAGTATTTAATAATCCATAGTGCAGAAGTCAAGGGGAGCATCATGTTACCCTTTTGTACTTTGCATTACATATTTATACCATAATATTAAAGACCTTCTGGATAAGCTGGTGCCGTATTTTTAAAGAAATGGTTTGCCTTTTCATTTAGGCACATGTGAGTCTGATCCAAAGCCCACTTAAATCAATGAATAATTCTCTGGTTGACTTTAGTGGACTTCAGAAAACAAAACCTCCCCCTGCTCTTCCATAAAAACCAAAACCAACCCCACCCCCAAAAAACCAACCAACCAAACAAAAAAATCGAAGAAGAAACAAAGCAAAGAAACATATTTTAAAGGCAAAGTTCCAGGGTTACATGGTGGAACTACATTTTGATCATCTGTTTTCCATTCCTTTATAGACCTCGCAACATCATCAATAGTAATTCAGAATGTGTACAAATGTTTTCCACACCTGGTCTATGAGCAAGCAGCGTACTTTAAGCCACATGAAAGTAGACCAGGAACAGTGTGTACAGGTAATCACCAGTGGTGGGAGCTGTGCAGAAAATCCAGCATATGTAACTTGGGGGAAGGGGGGAAGGGGTGGGCAGGATCCCAGGGGACTAGTGAGTCCATAGGGTGGTTTGGTAGGATTGGGGTGGGGGGTGGGGTGGCAGGTCTGTGGGAGGATTGTTGATCCAGGGGCAGGAGGGCTTGGAATGGCTAAAAATAGCCCGATAAGAATTGATGGACATTAGGAGGTGCATAGTGCCAGGGCTGGGGCAAACAGCTGGGCTTTCACAGCCTTGAGGATGTTCACTACATCTGGTTAACCCATTTCTGATCTAAATTAGTTCATTGACTCAGATGAACTAGATCAGCTCCACCATTTTTAGCCTGATATAAATGCCTTAAACACCTGCACAGATAGCATTTAGATGGACCTACCCTTAGAGCTTCATTATGAAATTCCCAATGCTTCTTGATAGTTTGGCATATCAGGATCCAAAAGAAACAAGAAACTTTTAAGCTGCCGAAAATGGGAGGGGTCAATTTGGGTTTTGGTAAATGAGAGGTCTGGTCTACTCCAAACAGCCCTATGAAAAAGTCCCAAGGCCCTTAAAATTCCATAAGGCTGATCTTCCAGCTGATGCAAACAGATGTTTCTACAGAAGCTGGTCACAACATTTTATGGCCCTTTTTTTGAAAGATAGTCTTTTTCATAGCGGAAATGAGTCATAGAAACATATGCATTTTCCAACGGTAAGTTTCTAGAGGCCCAACTGAACAAAAAAGAATGATCTAAATTGAAAACCTGACTTTTTCTATACTTATACGTGGCAAAAAAATGTAAAAGGTTTTACTACATTCTGAAACAAAACAAAACCAAATTTTGAAACCTTAAACTGTCACAAAATGGAATTATTATTCATCCATCTGTTATGAGCTACATACACCTCCATGGAGATATTTTGAGCTATACCAATTGCCGATCTGACCTCACCTGTTCTGCAGAAAATACCTTCGCTACAAGACTATAATGGCATTCAGTAGAATTAATTGTGCCATACAGGTGCAATTTTAAAGCTCATATGCCTAAGTTAAGAACTATCCTCTAAGCACTCTTTACCTACTTAATGAGAGATTTAAAGGGACAGATAGATCAACAGACCTACCAATGTTGAAATTTCCAGTGGTCTAAAGAGCGGATAAAATTATTCAAACGAAATGTCCATGTCTTTTTAAGCATCTCTTACTAAAGATTTTTTTTTCTAGATAACACAGAAAATACCCATTGGGGCAAACAGATGTGATGGGCTGCCTGGTAGTGACTTAGTCCAGGGGTTTTGAAAGGGCAAAAGATGATTGGAGGACTTGGGATTCCCTTTCCTCACCAATCTGGTAATGATTTGGCCCAGGGGTTTTGAAGGGGTAAAAGATGATTTGAGGACTTGGGATTCCCTTTACTCACCAATCAGGCCCCAGAGACTCACCCTCCATGTCCCCTGATTGTCCCTGTGGGTCACCTGGAGGGGGATAAAAGGGGCAGTGTGGCTGACTCAGAGAGGAGACCAGTGAGGGACCACAAGGAAGGAGCTTCAAAGAGCTGGCAAGAGCTGGGCCAGCGGGGTGAGAGCAGTTGCCCCAGAAGAGCCTGAAGGAGTGGGACCTGCAGGCAGCACTGGGGTCCTCAGCAGTGTGGCATGTGGCTGGCAGGAGAGGCTTCCTGTTGGGCTCCAGGATCCCCTATCCTGGAGCTGTGGCCAGCAGGAGAGGTTCCTCAGCTCCAGCAAGATCTGAGCAGTGACCTGAGAGGTTCCCAGCTCTACTTCCAGCTTCTCCAATCAGAGGCCAGGCAGCTTGACATGAGGCCGGGGCTCCAGGAAGGTCAAGACTCCTAGCAGCTTGGAGTAGTACCAGTCCTGGTGGCTGGGTGACAGAGTTTTTGTCTACCATGTAGGAGATCTGCATTCAAGTCCTAGCTTTGGTGACTCGGGGTGAGTGAGCTAACAAGGAGAAATTCCTCTTGCAGTGGAAAGGGGCCATTGTGTTTTCCCCCTTTCTCCCCCTCCAGGTACCTAGGCCCTATATTCCTTGTAATTTGACATTTTGTATTTTGTGCCTTTGTATCTCCAGTAATACCAACCAGTATTGTTTGTTCTGCTGTTTGTGTTTTACATTTTGGTTAACCCTGTCTTTTGTCAACTGGATGAATATGTCTACGATTGTTAAGTGTCTAACCTTTGTTGAATCCTTCCCCTTCAGGGCATTGTAGTGTCCCCTATACCCCCCTGGTTTATACTGGCTATGTTCCCAGTATTGTTCCCTCATTAAAGATCTGTCTCTGCTCTATAGGGGGAGGAAGGTCCCTACACCTCCCACAGTGCTTGTGCATCTGCTTTGATCCCTTCAATTGGAGAGGGGGTACCTCTTGGAGTACCATCCAGGTTACACAGAAAATGGGAGAAAGAAGTTGACTTTGTACTCCATTGATCAAAGCATTCTGCTAGATGTGGAAAAGTTAGTCATGCAGAACAGCTTCAACAGGAAGAACTAAGACATCTCCCCACTTGGTAGTCTGGTGGTTAGGAAAATCTCTTCAGATCTGGGAGATGTCAGTTCAAGCCCATGATCCAAATAATAGAGAGAAGACAGGTCTCATATTGCAGGAGATAATTCTGATCACTGAGCTCCTGATTATGTGGGTAGTCTTACTCTGTGCATCTTGTTTCTTGTGACCTGGCTTAAGTGCCTAGCTCTGGGAGAAAGTTCAAAGCTGAGAATCACAAGTGAAGTTGGAGCTGATGCCTAACTACTGATTTAGGCCTGGGTCTCACTGCTGTCCTGGACATTTGCTGCTTGTCAGCTTAGGTGGCCCCTTAGTGTCTATGAACCCCATTTAGGACACCTGAATCTTCCCATGCATTTCATATGGGTGTGAGGATTTCAGTAGGCACCAGACACCTAAGAATTAAGTTCATTTCTGGATTTATTCCCTTTTAGTGGAAAATACTGTCTGGAGTTACCTCTAGAGACAAAAGTATGCTGACCTCAACAACAAGAACTATCAGTTCCTTCCCTTGGACCTGCTTTCATAGCATTGCACAAGTAAAGACCACATTTTTATACTTATGCCCCACAGTAAACCAGAAGACTGTAAAAGCGTCACTCTGACAAGATCCTTCCCTCTCCTCTTCTCTAAAAGTAATGAAAGGCAACAAATATTAAGAGACTGTATAAGGGTCTGGAAAGCAAAATCTAAGAGCTTGCTCTACTTGCTGATTTTTCTTAAAAATGACTGCCTATCTTTTCATGACCATGCTCATCATCAGAAATCCTTTCGCTATATTAGAGGACTGAACATGTATAATCAGAAAAAGAGCACTTACATGGCTGTACTGACTTACAGTGCAACCTACAGTTTATCTAAGGGAGGGATGGGGACTGAAGTATAAAAAGGATGTCAGGATAACTATTTTCATAATAAATAAGAAAGGAATTATGCAAAGCCATACCTTAGTTTCACTTTTAATACTCTTTAAGATTATTTAGTTCATTATTGACTGGCTAAAGCAACCTTTCATTAGTCACCCACCCAAAACTTCCACTGAAGTAATTACCTAATAATTCATTGATTTGTGTCAAGCACTCTGCACCCAGAACACCCAAGAAACCTCATAAATCAGTAATTACTCTTGTCATGTACTTCTCAGAACAGAAAGCCACTGCAGAAAGCAATGGCCAACACATACTTCAAATTCTGACTTTACCAAAATTAAAGTAGAACATAAGATTTATTTTTTGACAGATTGTCAACCTTTTACTTTGTGAACATATCTTACAAAAGGCTTGTTAAAGCTTTGGAGAGCTTTTTCTGCTTTTGGCATGATTGTTTAGCTTTCAAAAAGGTTTTAAAATTCTTTTTAAGCATCTGACTTCTGCACTATGCGCACCTATGGGATATAGCTATGTGTACATGGAACCTGCATTATTGTGAATCATATTTGTAGGAATTGTAGTTAGTTTTAAGTAAGTTTTTTCCTAAAAATATAAATACAGCAAAATTTCCATTGAAAAGCAGTAAAGATATCTGCACTTTTAATTTTAAAAAGACACATTAAGAAAAAAAGGGATTTTTTTAAAATCTACTTTTAAAGACTCTGCTGCCAAGACAATATACTATAGGAAACAAAAACATCTCTTAAATGATCATATCCTACAGCAGACTAAAACCATTTTGAAAAAAAAATCTCTTTCTGTCACCTTGTCTGACAAGCTTTATGTATTTTATTTGTATGCAAGTGAATGGCAG
This sequence comes from Alligator sinensis, assembly GCF_000455745.1. NCBI lineage: Eukaryota > Metazoa > Chordata > Crocodylia > Alligatoridae > Alligator > Alligator sinensis. The sequence continues at coordinate 997,973 of NW_005842299.1, read as the reverse complement.
TTTATTGTGTCCCAGAGGATGAGGTATTAATGATCATTTGCTCCCTGCTGTGTGGCCTGTCATAATTTTGCAGAAAGAAGACTGACAGAAGTAACAACCAATCAGTATGCTAATACCCTTTCCTGACAGTGGATAGTAAGTCCATTTTTACCAAGGTTCCTTGCCAAATCCTTAGGTAATTTTCATTAAAAAAATGCATTTTGATAGCATCCGTAAATTGCTAGATAGAAACAGACTAAGAAACCATATATTTCTTTTGTGTAGCAGTCAGACTTGTATCTCAGCAGGTGCTTTCTGGAAAAAAAAGACTTCCAATCTGAAAGCCCATTTTGGTCAGCAAGAATCAATCTCTAAAACATTCAGCAATTTGTTATATCAATATCTTAACATGGAGAATTCCATGCAGCATATAAGAATTAAAACCAGTCCTGACAAGTAAATAGAAGGCAGAATCTTTAAAAACGATAGCTGAAAGTCAAATGTCAAAAAACCCACAGATTTGTACAATGTGATGTCATTCATTTTTCTCTTCACTGCTATATTGCTGCTTCATTTTGCTACAAGGTTGGTGCAAAAACCCAGCTAAAGACAGTTGTTACCAACTCTGACATATAAATAACCTGACATTTTGTTAGTCATTTTGTGTCACACAGCCCACACTATATGCACTCTGTGCCATAAAAAATGTTTCTGGAAAATGATTTCTGAGTGTTTGCACAGCACGTGGACACATGATTACAGAGAGGATTAGTGGATTTAGGTATTGATGGTCAGCTGCCATAAGGCAGCCAACAAAAAGATCTGTATTTCTTTCCATAAAATTACATTTTATTCTTATTCACATGCAAACAATGGAAGTAATACAAAGAACCAACATCACTGGAATTAGTTGGAAAACACAGTCCTTAGGTGAATTTGATCATCAAGGAAAATAAATGAAACAACTGAAAAAAAAAAATCCCTGACAGGTGTAAATCAGCTTGACACACAAAATCCCGTCTCCTTATTGACAAATAGGTTTGGACAAAATGCCTGATGTACCTTACCTGAAGAAAGTCTTATTATTGGTTACCTTTAGATGGGCTGCCTTTGGAACCTAATGACAATTAATATCACTCATGTGTTGCAGCTATATTTTGATTTAAATTAAATAGATACATTATATCAGCTGCATTTCTATAAATGAAAGAAAGAAAGGAAAATGCTTGTTTGCTGCCTGCTGTTCTTTATATGCAAATCTTAGTATATTACATGGCAACATACTTGCCTTACACAGCCACATAAATGTTTTACTGTTTTATGAGATGTTTGCAATAAATGTGATTGATGATGATTTTTTTTTTATAATTGCCTATTAGAAATGCACTATTTTGTGACAAATCCTTTAGGGATAACTCAGTTTCACCACCAAAGAGAGGAAGAGGGGTAACTGTATTGTGAGCTGGGTGGTGAGGCTAACAAATAACACAATGAACATTCCATCTGCTGTTTAATTTTACTCAGACATTTCTTTAAGCTTGTTAGCTTCTTCTCCAGGTTTCCTGAATTTTGCATTTCAATCAGATACAGATATGTATAAAAATAGTGCTACTGTACCTCAGAGTAGGCAAATAGCTGTAAGCTACACATACAAATAGTCACAAGGGTGAATAGCTATAATTATATTGGAGTGCATCCAAGAAATCAGCTATTCTGTTTATACTTATTGCCTCTTTGAATTTATGTGCACTTCAAGCAAACATACTGTAAATTGATTTTAATACTAAAACTGTTGACCTTACTATTGCAGTTTATTGACTATTTTTCATATGATTGTTGTTGTACTGGAAAGATTTAAAATCAGGGTAAACATTTACAGCAGGAAAACTCCTGGCATGTTATCAATGACCTCAGGTACTGTAATACCAATTTCAAATGAAAGAATTTTAGAATTATTTGTGGTATAAATATTAAGGGCCAATTTATGCACTGCTATACTTCTTATGGATTTCTACTGAAATCAGTGGAGAATGCATGAGATGTGAGTCAATGCCGAATCTAGCGCCATCATTTACATTTGCAAAGTTACCTTGCAAATTAAAATTTTAAGTCTCAGAAGGATTCTTTGAGTAAAGTTACATGGGGACATAGAGGTATCTGCAGAGGTTGGAAGTGGGGACAGCTGGTTCCACACGCACTGTGGAAACTCTTGCTGCTTGCAGGTCTTTCCTAGTTTTCTGTGAAATGTATTTTGCTTATTTCAACATAGCTCTATAGCTCTATGGCTACTGCAGGGCGGGCCAACCTTTTTGGAAAGACATACCACAGGTTGCTTCCCCAAGTGTCACTCTGATCCCCTTCCCCTGCCCAAACTGCTGCCCTGCTTTCTGCTTCATTCCCTATATGCAATTGTGCTGCCTCTCCCCTCCCTAATATGCTGCATGCCACATAGAAAAGCTGCCCATGCAACTTCTGCCATACATGCTGCAGTTTGGCTATTCCCGGACTATTAAATGAATTGCCTCTGGATGAACATTTGCCTTACTGAATTACATAGTATATATGTGATGATGCCTCCTAGCATATGCCTGTTCCTAACCGTAGGCAGAGAATATTTGAGAAAGCACACTAGGCTAAATTCACACCTTAATTATGCCACTGATGTTCTTCAGTAGACTAAACTCAGAACTCAGAGTCAAGAGATATAGTGTATATTTTTGGCCTCTATGAACGTAATGTGTTATTTACATCAAGCTTCTCAAAGCTTCAGTTTCCTGATCTATAAAACACGGACAATGAAATCTTCTCTTTTCAAATCATTTTTATATCTGTGGATGAAAATGCTAAAATTTACTATTACTCATCAAAACTCAAATCAACTGCTTTAAAGCCTGATCCAAAATACAATAAAGCCAACAGGAGGTTCTAAAAGATCATTACCATGGTAATGATCACTGAGGTTGAACCAAGTAAAGGAAATGATGTTTCACTATGCAGCATATATTCAAAGAATAATATAGAATAGGAAATCCCATACAACATCAAATGCTAGAAATCTGTATAGTACTGGTTAGTAAACTTAATAAGTATGATGAACCAGCACCAGTCAACTTTTAAATTTTCTAGTTAATATAAAATTAACCAAAAAAGAAAGCATTCAAACCCAGGATTTCACATCCTAAAGAGGACTTTCACATCTGTGGATTATAAATCATAGATTTCCACAACAATACATATTTGTGTCTAGATTAATTCAATTAAGCAGAAATTTGTTCAATTTTTTGCCAAATAAATTAGATTTAACATATTAACTCAGGAAGACATCAGAGTAAATTTACTAGGTTCATTAGGCTTAGGAAATTAAGTTACAGAAAATTGTGCTTCCTTGTAATAGATTTAAGCAGTAATATTTAGTAGAGTTGCCAAAGATACACATTTTCCATACAAATAGACATTAATGACCAAGAAGAGGACCAAGCATTTCTCAGCTGTACTATCAGGAACTTATTTGGTGAAGGAAATAATTACTCCCAATTTCAAAAGTTCAGAAAAGTCAGGACTCTATCCATAAAATAGTGAGAAGTAGTTATCACTGCTGCCCATTAGAAGCAAGCCAGGTGGCTGCATACCCATAAAAGACTTTGTTCTCCTGCCAGATGGAATCTCTGATTCATTGAGTCAAAAATTCCCATTTGAAATGTTGTTAATATATTTATGCTAGATTGGTTGTCTAACATAGACCTAGACTTATATTGACTGTAACCATGAAAGATGATATAGCTTCTACAGTGTTCTATACAGACTATCCCATGCCCATCACCATAATATTTGAACACCTTTCCAACAGCAAATGCCACAATGCAACTAATCTCGCTCATGCATGATTTATTATCTCATCTTCTCCCCAGGGGAAGACCTATGTGCAGTGGAGTGTTGTTTTGGTATGCCTAGATCTTCTGTTTTGTTTTCAAATATTCCTGTTGGTATTTCTATGTTACCAACAGAATGCAGTGACAAAAATACATAGACCAAATTCTGGATTAAATTGCATATTTTCAGTTCACATTAAATGCAGCAAGGTATGCGTGTGAGGACAAGGCTGTCTAACTGGTGGCCGATGGGCCACATGCAGCCTGTGAAGGGTTTACATTAGCTGCTACTTGGCTCCTTCTCTCCCCTTGCTCTGGCTGCAACAACAGCCAGAGTCTCTAGGATCCCCCTCCCTCCTCCAGCTGCCCTCTTCCCAGGGGGCAAGGCACTGAGGAAGCTCAGGAAGCTGAGGGTGAGACTGGGCTGTGTGGGAGGTTGGGGCAATGGTAGGCATATGGTGCAGCAGTGCAGGGAGAGGGATAGTGAGCATGTGGTCAGGGGGTTCATAAGCACAAGCATGAGAAATAGTTTGGATACCTATGTGTGAAGGTGGGCAGCAGGGCTGTATATTTTTTAATGTCCTTAATTTAGAGATATTTGGTACAACAGTGGGAGGTAGTGGGTAAGCAGGGCAAGAAGGGAGCAGGCACATGATGCAGTAGTGGAAGAGGGCAGCTGTAGGGTGTGTAGCCTGAGGCATGTGTAGCGGGGGGTGAACCCTGGCTCACTCTGATGCAGCCCATGGGGCGTCTTGCCCTAGCTGCTTGGAAGTTGCACAGCCCTATGTTAGGACTAGCCCAGCCGTTTGTAATTTGAGAACTGCTATTGATACAACAGCATCTGTAAATATAAAATAGCATTCTTCAGTCATGGATTAGGTTCAGCCCTAGATTATGTTGGATTTGGTATTATACAGCACCTCAGATGCAGAGATTTACAATGCAAATGAATGCAACTGTATAAGTACCATTGACCATAAGAAGGCTCAAAAGTTGGCATTTGACTGGAAAGAAGTCATGGCTTAGGAAGTAGAGAACGTGTTAATTAAGGATTTCAAAAACACTCTCACTGGCTCCAGAAGAAGTTAGGTCAGACCCTAACTGTAGGCCCTGGACACCTGCATTTAGCAGAACTCTTTGGCAGCATACATTGCAAATTAGATCTACCCTCCCACAAAAGAGACTTGAAAGACTGACACCACACGATCCCCAATCCTGTCTTGGTTAGTACAGCCTCTACGGCTAGTGGTGAAATTTACACCTGTCTGTCCTGCTGTTCTAACTGGATTTCTCTCTCACTTTCTCTTTTCTTCAGAGGAATTGATTGATCACTGTGCTATTATAATCTTACTAGTTAGCAAACTCATGGGTTGTCTGCTTTGCAGACATCTCATCTAGTGGCACACTTCAAACCACAGTTGGTGTCTGCATTAAATGGGCAACAATAGCATTCCAACAAAATATTACTGCTTCATGGAGAAGCAGCTCTTAAGTTTATTAAAAAAACAATCTTAGACCATCTCTGAAATACTCAGCATGCATCATCTCCATCTTAAGTTTTGCATGTATTGGCTGTGACCAGCAGACAGGTTTTTGTCAGATTTAAGGTTACTCAGATGAACTACTCTAAAAATGAAGTAAAATATTTGGTATTAATCATGATTTTAAAAACTATTTTTTTCCTATTGATATCCAATTTTAATTACAGCTAGTCCTAGAAACTTTGAAATATTTTGTATACCTATGTGTGAAGGTGGGCAGCAGGGCTGTATATTTTTAACATCCTTAATTTAGAGGTATTCAAAGAGGATAAAATGAGAAAAATTGGGAGAAACTACTCACATGCTTTGGATTGGCCTCAGAATTTCAGGCCACCATGACAGCCTTAAGAGTCTCTCAGTTAGTCACAACTCAATTCACATCTGGTTTATAGTTTATAAGGGTGGATATTGCATCCATATCATGCATCTACCATTGCTCCTTACGCTAGACATTGTCCCCCCCCGCCCCATTGAAGGGGAATGCGTGGTCCTGGATGTTAATACATCCCAAGTATTGGTTCATCTAAGCTGGTAGAGTGATTCACAAGTCAAGACAGTCCAAATAAAGTCCAAATGCTGATGCCAGCTTCCATAATCCTTTTGTCAGGGCAGGTTTTATTTAATAGCAGGTGATTCAAAAGGCTCGAAGTAATATCAGCTGCTTAGCAACAGAGACTGTCCTATTTCCTCAAGGGAAGGAGATGTCAGTAATCAAGTATTTACTTGATCCTGGGTCTTTCCTGTCTGCCGTGTATCCTGGCTTCCAGTGGGTCAAATATTTGGTCCTACATTTGTCCTATGATTATATCTTCCAGTTTTAATTGGCCCAAGGGCAGTAATAAGTACATTGGAACATTTGCCTTTGCTTAGATCTTGATGTAGAGATATTTTGTATTTCTCTGAATAAATAAAAGAAACACAGAAGGAAAGAAATGAAAGAATTGGGAGTGAGCGCCAGGAATGAGCCCTAGGGGGCAAATGCAAGATGGAAAGGGACAGATGACTGGGAAAAGTGAGTATGCTTAAACAATCACCATAAGCTATAGCCTTCTCTATGAAAATGGAGCAGAGGAAATAGTAGCAAGGCATCTGGGAAGTAAATGATTTACTGAAGCAAGTTTGTTTGTCTTTTTAAGAAAAAAACAAAATCAAGGTTCATAACTTGTTTGCAACCGGTATTAGCTGTTTCACAATGATTACAAACTAAAAATTGAGTTGGTGTCTAAAGTTTCTGATACATGTTTGTTGGATCTTTTCACAAAACATAATTCACCAATGTCAATCCAGTTAGAATCCTAACTTGCATTTCTTTCAAAGTTTGCTGGGTACATTTTTTTGAAAAATACTCTATTAAACTTATTTGTTTTTACAACACTTCTTCAACTTATTCTTTTCTGTTTGCCTATTTACAAGACTGGGGGTAAGTCATGCTTCCAATTGGTTTGGTAAGTCTTGACAGATGATAATCACAGAGAATCTTTAAGAAAATATTGGTACATGTTTATGCCTGGTACATACTTTGAAAAAGGGCTGGGCAGACACTGTCAGACTGAAAGATTGCCTACAATACTATGATGCGAATTTAATTGACTATTTGACCAGTGGTTCCTTTATCTATTTTGAAATGAACAAGGTAACCCTCTGCTTGAATGAATCAAACCAGAGATTACCTTTCTGCACATAGCTTAATATAACCAGGAAATGGTTTTGTTATTTTTCTACATGGAATACAGAAGAAGGAATATGCTAACAAGTGTCAGCTGCATCCATGAATTTTATGAAAGGTTTGTTTGAAACCACTTTAAATGATAGCTTTAGGCCCATATAAAATATCAGCTCCATCATACTTACTCCTAGCTTGTACAGCTGGGGACTTTGACCCTTGTACAAAAGAAGGTAGAGATGCCTTGGCATATATTTTCAGGATCCCTGTATAATAAAAAGTATGCTATCAGGCTAACTGTTTTTATTATTGCTCCTTGTGGTAGCAATGGCTGGTTAGGGAGAAAATACTTTAAAATAATAGAGAATCAAATCTCTTGGACAACTGGAAATTTGGGGGCAGCTGAAGAATATGAATTATGCTTTTATCAAAACCATCCTTTGTTTGATACATTTTCTTACAGGTCACCATCTGGAAATTATCAAGATACACAGGAACTGGAAAATGTCTACACAGTGTGGTTTTATTAATCCCTACACTCCCATGTCACTTCTCCTATTTATAAAGAGAAAATAACTCATTTATTTACTTTAAAAATACTTGAACAGAAGAGCAAGCTTGAGGAGAGACTCAGATAAGATGATGTTAAATCAAAATGGTGGGCCAAGACAACAGCTCTTTCCTATTCATGGCCAACTGTCCTCCTTGAACCAGGTCTCTGGTGTACGTTGCCACTTTCACCAGTCAGATCAAAGTTCTCTCACAGGCTACAGTCATCCATGGTGAGACCAATTTGAATTAGGCATTATATCTAGGGCCCTGAAATAACTAAGGGATGAGCATTGCATCCATGCAATATCAGATAAGCTGTGGCCTAATAAAGGCTTTGATGTTTCTCTCTCTAATTGTCACCTCCTTATTGACATTCATTGGGAAGCCCAATTCAACTCTTTTCCAGTGCTGGACTAAACATTTCCAATTATTTTTTGATGTTTCCAAAATACCTGTTATTATCATTGCAAAACAATGGCTAAAATGGTGAAAAGTGTAATTTCTATTTGGGGATGCGTTTCACTCTAATGAAAATCATAGTTTTAGCAAAATTATTTTAGGCCTGTGGGGATTGATTCATTAAAAAATAACTTTGTGGCTTCTATGGTTTGATGCCAGTAGAATCATTAAAATAATGTGCCTTATATTTCTTAATATGGGATTGCTCATTAACATGATACATCCACTATTACCATATTCATCACAAATTCAGTGCCAACAATTTCCAAAGTGATTTCCTGTGTAACAGGGTGGTTGAAGAACTAATAATTGAAACACACATTAACAAAGACAGCTTTATTATTAATAACTGGCATCAATATTGCCTTTGATAGTTACAATGTAAATTGCTCATTTCCAAGTGTAAAATTTCTTCTGCTGTGATACTTTGGTTTTACACATGTTATTTTCAAAGCAGTTACTGTAGGTCAGATTCTACTGAAAAAAAGTTTTATTCTGATTTTATTTTTATTTTAGCCTTTGAAGGAAGCATGTAGCATATACACACACATATATATACACACACATTATGACATTATTCTTTGCTTAAGGAATTATCTCAAGGTTCTGTAAATTTTTAACACTGCCCTTTATAAATGTTTCAGGGGCTATAGAAATGAGACAGGCCTATAAGAAGTTTAATGGGTCCCTGTTTAGCCATTTGTAATGGGGATTTAACTGCTTTGTTTGTGAGCTTCAGCCAAGAAAACAGATTACCTTCATCAAGTGCTAATACTCCAGAGTCAATCTAAACTCTGTTCAGCTATGGAAAGGTATCATGGGATGTCAATAAGTACTATAAACACTAATCCAGCAAACCTGTCAGCTGCTCTATAAAAAATTATATCTAAATCCAAGTTCAACACTGCTATTCCATGTCCAAAGTGTAAAAAAAAAAAAAAAAAAAAGATGCGCCATCAGGGGCACATTTCAAAATACTCTTGTCATAATTGAAATTCTTGGGGTGAAAATGATGCTTTCTCCATATCAGTGAGCTAAAGGCATGTATTAAAGAGATAATTTTGTGGCCTCAGAGATGATGCCATTGCCACAAATTCCATCAGAATATTTTCCTTTCAATAGCCATTTTTAATTCAATCCAAAGCAGAAGTAATGGAGTTATTGAAATCTGAGGACTTGCCCAGTGGCCTATAAGAATTGGAGTGGTTCCAATCCAGGTACTGCTGGACTACAGCATGTTATACATTCACTATGGCAACTGCCAACAACTGATGTCCTTGCTAGAAATCTCAGTACAGTTTCCATTGATCTATGACAAGTTTGTGCCCTTGTTTTACTTTGCCAAGCGCTATCCTTGTTCAAATTACATCTTGGGCAAGAAGGCAAGAAAGGATCATGGGTACATCCCTCATGTTTCGTCACAGACTCTATGGTTAGCTGAGAGCTGCGTATATGGTGGAGGACAGCTGTGCTGCCCACAGTGAGGTAGGCTACCTGTGGGTGCCTGTAGATGTGTGAGGATGCTGCTCCGATGCTCTGTAATTACAGCACATCAAAGTAGACTCAATTAATCGAGTTTGCTGAAGCATGCTAATTAGTGTGCTCTAGCAGCCTCTGTGTCTTGTGTATTCAGTGTTCCCACACTTCAAAATAGTGGCAGGGGTGCTTTAACTGAAGCTCATTGAACGCGCTTTAGTTAAAGTCCCCCTATTAGCTATTTTGAAGCACTGGATGCTGAATGCACGAGACACTATGGGAAATTTAATTTGAATGGCTCTCAGAGTCACTCTAATTAAAGAGTCACCCTCTCCCCTGCACCCCGAAGTATGTGAACATGCACTGTGTGCATCTTGTGGTTAGGAGGAGGTTCATGCACATGATCTGGGGGGCCTGAGGAAAGTGGACCCTGAATCTGCTGCCACCAAACCCCACACTGTGTGTGACCCTTGTTTTCCCAAAGTTGGACACTCGTGTGATAGGCCATTCCTAGTAGTTGCTTCTCAAGTCTAGAATGCCCTCACCTTTGTAGTGTATGAAAACCCAATCCTGGACATCTTTCAGAAGCACTGTGGCTAGGGACGTAAGTTACACATAAACCAGTATATGTGATCAGAGAAATTGGTTCAAATCTGTACCACAACAGAAGTTCAGCGCACATAAACCACATTCAAAATGGCCAAAACTGGTTAGAGATAAACCTGGATGGATGTAATATCAGACTGAACTGATTTTGTTTAAATTGGTTTATTGAATTTCTGTCCCAGATCCCTGTGACCTATTCTATATGGCCAGGCCTTCAGCAGATGGAGTTAAGTTTGTAGAGTTTGTTTTATTACATATTATTTTATTTTAATATTTTAATCTGTCCTTATACCTTTTATGAGTTTTACTGTAAGCTGCCCTGTGCCTCATTTGGGAAAGACAGCATAGATGGATAACAAAGAAAGAAACAAACAAATAACATTCTTGTTGCCTAGATGTTGTACATGTAAGCACAAAGGAGTAGTGTATGCTGTACCCTTTCAGGACTGTAGTAACTTAATGATCTTATTCTGCACTACAGAATGAGAAAGGAAAACGGGATGATAGACACCCAGATTTGTCTTAGAGGAGCAATCACATGCTACCCCATTTCCTGAGCTAATAAGCCCAATAATTCTATCTAGTGACTATGGAGATTTAACTACCTTTTACCCTTTAAAAATTCTCTTTAAGGCAATCTGAGACATGTGGAGGCAATGATGTTAGTACATCAGAAAAGCTCTAAAGCATGTGCTTAACTGACTATTAGGGCTGTGCGAAGCTTCAGTCGCTGATTCGATTCGGAGGAGATTTGGCCTGATTTGGTGGCTGAATCTCCAAATCCGAATCAAATCAGGAGACTCATTAATCTCCCCAAATTGAATCAGAAATCTCCTTTCGATTCAGAGAGATTCAACTATTTGGATATAGATGCAGCTTTATATGTTTTTCTACATACTTCAAGGTGCCAGTCAGCTTGTGAATACTGAGATGGTGGGGTGGATGGAGTGTCCCACAGGACCATGGAGGGGGAGGTCCCCAGTGCTCTCAGTGGTGGACCTGGAAGTGGACCAGAAGTACTTCCGGTCCACTTCTGGGTCTGCCCCAGACCACGTGGGAGACACCACTCCCGCCCCCTGGCTCAGCGACTGGTGCCTCCTGTGTTGGGAGGGCACCTGGGATCCCCCTATGGTGAATTGCCAAGCTGGGGGAGCACAGAGGGGGGGTCCCCCCCCCCTCGGCAGCAGACCTGGAAGTGGACCGGAAGTATTTCCAGTCCACTTCAGGGTCCACCACCACGCACGTCGGGGCCCCCCCTGTGCTCCTGTGGGACTATCCATCTGCCCCAGCATCTCAGCATTCAGAAGCCACACCTGGTACCTCAAGGTACGTAGAAAAAACATTTAAAGCTGTGTCTATGGCTGAATTGCTGATTCTCTGAATCAGAATCGAATCTTCAGATTCGGATTCTGCTGAATCGAATCAGGACAGCGATCCGAATCAGTGAACTGAATCACTGTCCCCCGAATCAGGCCAAAACTGAATCTGAATTGAATATGGCCTGCTTCGCATACCCATACTAACTATGCTGACTTATGAGAGAGTTTTGTGAGTTTTCCCAATTTGGTGGCAGCATATTGAGTGCGCTGCAGCATCACCCCATCCCTTTAAATCCTGGACTCCTGCTATTTATGCTGTGTGTAAACAGAAACATTTTTCAAGGTGCTCAATCTGGCATCTTTTATGAACACTAAAAATTTGAAATGAGGGAATTTGGGGGCATCTTTTTTTTGATGTTCAGCTCATGCAGCTGTAGAGTTTATTTGATACATATTTTTAATGGTGTTATCATTTTTACACAGCTGAAACCGTCGTCTTAAAAAGTTTGGTGAGATATGAGATCTTACTGGCAGCAATTAGATATACTTAATACATACTCTATGCTTGAGAGTAAATATTTTTTCAAAGCTTTGCTAGATTATAAAAGGGATCCTCAGTGAAAAAGAAATAATAAGAATTACATATGATTGGCATATGGAAAAATATAAACACAGCACTATTTTGCATAAGAGTACATTAGGAGAATTTCTTTTATGTTTATTCAACAAATGTTTCCTAAAAGGTTTTCCTCCAAACCAAGCAATTTAATTTTCTTTTTAATGTTATTCTCAGTGGTTATAAACTTAATTAGCTTCTTAAGCTTCACATTTATTTGCATTTGAGATAAATGTAATCTGCTCTTAGTATAACTTTTTGAAATCAAAATATGAACTAAAAAGGTGCAAGTTTGATTAGTAGAACAGACACTGTAGCAAGTAATCATAGCAATGAGATGTTAATTGGTGTCTGGGTGGTTCTATTCATAGCAACAATAGGCCATAATAACACCCAGTGTCCTCTACTGCTCAACAGTATTTTGCCTTGGCATTTATCATACTGACAATTATATTGTACTTGAATTTCCTGCCTGTCTTAGCAATAGAAAGGTACATAAAGTGAATCAGGCACCTGTGATTTTCTGAGGCAGACTATTTAGCAATAAAGTACTGTAGTTTACCGTAGCTGCTGTTTGATTCAGAAAACAGTAAATTGGAACCAATTTAATACATTTTCTTGCATAAAATAAAGGGTTAAAACTTGCCCCTTGAACAAACTGTCTCACTGGAATTGGTGAGACTGCTCAGAAGAATAAGGATCTAGCAGCATTTAAATGAAGTTTAAGAAACATGAATTCAGAGGTCTTAACATGGATCACAATGGATCACTCTGTTTACATGTTACATCCTTGTTTTAGTCTTCTCTGCCCATCTGTCGTGTCTATTAGACTGACAGGTTGTCAGTACCAGGACTATCTTATTTATGTCTGTAGAATGTCTAGCATGATGGGATCCCAGTGATTAATTTGAGCCATTAGATGTTACTGGATTACAAGTAACATAATAATCCTTTGTGCCTATAAGCCAGTCTTGAAGTGGAGCCAAAGCTACACTGAACTTCCTCAGTGGCTCTGTCTCTTATGGAAACTGACAGAATACAGGGAAGCAGCTACTCCGTAGGTGCAGCTACACATGCTGATTTAAGGTGCTTTACCCTTATTTAAGGCACATTAAACTAATGCACGTTAAATTTCGGCGTGCATACACTAGGATAGGTGGTAAAGCAGTGGTAAAGCAACTGGCCCCTCTTCCTGTCTATTTTGATGATGGTAGAATGATCACTGTGGTCATCCAGACAGCCACTTATCCTTAGGGTCTAGGCACACAGCTTTCCTAAGCAGTGCTGCAAGGGGTCAGGGGAGGAATCTTGTGTCTTCTCCCTGTCATATGGCTTGGGCCACTGTCCATAATTAATGTAGGGTGTATTACATTAATGTGCATAACTGACAAGTGCATAATTTGCTTAACCACATAACACAATGTCAGTCCCAATTTATTACCTATTACTTGTATTGTATCAGCTCCCTGCATATCAGTTTACTGCATAAAGTGCTTAAATGCATAGAAACTCTTGGGTCCTGCAGTCTGCTTTGTAATTGGTGAGGCTGACTAGGAACAGTCAATTTCAAGGCTGCTATTAGAAGCATAAGGCATATTAGGAAACAAGGAACAGAGCCTTAATGAGGTATGAAAAGCTTAGCACAGCCTGTTCCTCTAGTTAATGAGCATTGTTTACACTGACTCCAGCTAAGCACAGTTTCTGGGTACTCCACTTTCTCTTTTGACCCAAGGCTATGCATTTAAATGGAGTGAAGTCTCCAGTGACTGGGCACAGACTCCAGCCAGAGCCATACTTCAAAGAGGAGATATAGCCTGGAGGAAAGAGCACACAAATAAGTTCTGCTCCTGACTCTGTTACTCCCTAATTGTGTGACTTTCAACAATCTGAATGCTGTCCTAACCTCCACTAGACACTCTCTCCAGCCTCCACTGGATCCATCCATTTAGAAGAGATGTCTGGTACTTTGATAGACCAAGGTCCTGTTGTCCTAGAAGCTGCACAAGATGTACACAAAGAATCGGGCTATGACCAAGAGCTTACAATATAAAACCAAGCCTAGACTTGGATGCCTTTATGGTTTTCAATCTTGCTCTTTGTTAAATGTATATTATTTAACCTACAAGTGAAACCTATATATAACTTTTTTTGGATGATCCTTTGTTCATCTTCTGGTACCCTAAATGTGGTAATCACATTAGCCACCTTCTAGTTCTCTGCTCCCCTTTGCAAGAATTTTATATTTCTTTGTCGGAAGAGTTTCAATTTTTCAACGTTATTGTCTAGATATCAAGAACTATGTAAAAATAAAAACAAAGAAAAAGTTTCTGCAATCCATGAACATTTAGATGTAATAAAGACCAACCTTGGCCAGAGTTATTTGAAATTTCTAAACATCAGTACAGGTCCTTGTTTAAAGAAGAAGAATAAAAGAAAAAAAACCCCGTCTATGATTTAGAAGCTATTGCCAAGATACTTAGTTGTTTCTTAGAACATAGAACCAAAGTTCTATTTTTCAGCTTAAATGTGAAAGTGACACTAAAACCTTGGAGTTTTAGATGCCTCTATAGGAAAAAATCAACATTTTCAGGCTCAAATATATTTAAAAAATTCTTAGCAAATGACCAATTAGAAAAAAAAATTAATTGGTATTCTAACTTAATATTATTATTATTATTATTGAGTATTTGTCTGGTCAAATAAAGTTCAGTCAATTGTCCAGCCAAATATAAGTAAAAAATTGTAAAAATGTGCCAATAGATCCAAATAATACACAGAAAAAGTATAAATTTTCCATTAAGAAATGTGTCAAAAAACAATCAAAAATCTCATTTCTGTCAAGAAAACTCCACAAAAATGTAGGGTTTTTTTTTTGTAAAATTGCCATAATCTTTGGCTGGTCAATTCACCAGTTTGCCAACCCTACTTAATATACATCTAACAGGATTGTGCAAAGTTTTGCCATCTGTTTTGTTTCAACACTATTTCAACTCATTTCAAGCTTGAAACAGCAAAATCAAAAGAAAACAAAGATCTTTGAAACAGCCTGAAAATGAAATGAGGGGAGTCGAAACATTTCGAAAGTTTCAAAACATTTTGAGTTCAAAGCTCAAGCTGGGCTTGCCTGCAGAGAAACAGAAAGTAAGGAGAGGGAGGAGGAAGCAGTGGGGAAGGACTACTCTCATATTGACCATGTAGCTGGCCTGTAGCTGTGACTGTGATCCTTCCCTGAGGTTCCTTCCAATCCCAGGGAGGGATGGAAAAACAGCATAAAAGGCAGCATTGTATGAACTGGCCTGCTTTCTGCCTTGGGGTCTGACAGTTACTGAGCTGTGTCTTCCAGCAGCTCAGGAGCATTAGACAATGAAGGCTACTACTAGCATTGATTTGAATGATATAGCAGATAAAAGTGGAGCGGTACCCGGGGAGTCAGATGTCTGGCAGGTTGTAGTGTGTCATAAATCCAATGTCTATATTGAGTCTGTGAGTTTCTGTACCTAGAAGGCTGATGAAGTGAAGTTCATAGGCCCGGCTGTGAAAAGTGGTTTGTAAATTCCCTTTCAGGATGAGGCCTGAGAGACTGGAGGCAGAGTGTGTTTTTTTGTGAGAAAAGCACCCCCACAGGAAGTTGGATATTCTTGTCTTTGATAGATTCTGGTATGCAGTTCGTGGGGGTACTGAAGATTGTTGGCAGGTTTTGTGTTTTGAGCTGTAGGAAGTTATCTTCTGGTGATGAGGTTAGGTTAGCAAGGTTTGTTGCTTGTTTGAATTTTCAAACCACTTTTCAGAGCTGGGCTTATGAACTTCACTTCATCAGCCTTCTAGGTACAGAAACTCACAGACTCAATATAGACATTGGATTTATGACACACTACAACCTGCTGGACATCTAACTCTCCAGATACCGCTCCACTTTTACCTGTGCTGCTACTTCCCCCTCTCCCCCCCCTATCCCAGTCTGTCCATTACCCCCTGATGCCTCCATTTCCATTTTCAGTGACTGACTTTCTTGCCTGCATTGCACGCCAGTCTCTGGCATCTTTACTTATTCCTTCCATCCAGGAACAGCACACACACACACCAACTGCAGATGCTTCCTCAGCCTGACAAAGGGTTTTTCAACCTGAAATCTTGCTAAGATATATTTTTGTAACTAACTATTCAGTTGGTCTACTAAAACATACCAGATTAGATTGACCCAACGGAAGGGACCTTGTCTCCCAGTGCCATGTCCTTAGACCAACACCTCTAGCACCTGACCGGAAGTATGCAGGGGCCTGGGCACATCTAAGCCCCAGGGCTGGGGCTAGCAGGGAGAGTTCTCTGGCAGCTGCTGGAGAAATAGCTCTTGCAGGAAAGGAAAGAAAGGCTCTAGTCTGTGACAGTTTGGCTACCTGAGATGCTGCTGGTGCTACTGTGCTGCTGCTCACTAAGTTATACCTGTTGTCATATAAATTGGTGGACTGAGCTGAGGCTTTAGGGGAGGAGAAGACCTCATTGGGGCACACTACCATGTTGTGCAGAGCCCCAGCATCGGTGAGGGCTTAACACACACACACACAGTGTTACCCATGTCATGAGTTTTGTTTGTCAGTAGCCTGAGATGCAGTTTCCCAGAAACTCCTGCACCTATCTCCTTGAAACTTGGCAGGATTTTTTATCTCAGCCAGGGCTACCACTCCTGCATGTTTCATCTAAACCAGGCTAGAAATTACAAAGTTATAGGCAGTTTTGTCCTTCCCCATTATAGCCTACGGGCAAAACGTCAAAATAGGGTCTAAACAACAAGACAGTTTCGACAAAACAAAATGGAACAATGGTTTCAAAACAGAACAAAATTCAAAATGAAACATTGTCCCATAGAAATGTTGAAATTGAAGTCAAAATGGAATGGTACTGTTTCACACAGCCCTAGCATTTATGTAGAAAACTATGTAACTTAGATTGATTCCACCTTAGGTTTTTTGAGTCTCTGTACCTAGCCTGAGAAATACTTTCTGAAGCACTATGGTCCACATCCAGGTCAGTAAACCAAGCACTGAGACAGAACTCAGGCAGAGTTTAACACTTTTTTTTCCCTTTTAGTTCAAGGGTCAAATCAGTTCTGAAGTCTA
The DNA here is from genome assembly GCF_000455745.1 of Alligator sinensis. NCBI lineage: Eukaryota > Metazoa > Chordata > Crocodylia > Alligatoridae > Alligator > Alligator sinensis. The sequence goes on along the minus strand of NW_005842299.1, from coordinate 980,779 downwards.
TTGGACAATTCCAATAGTCAAGTTCCAAGTTTCAGTTGAGCAGAAGTCAATCATTCAAGTCCATGTGGCTTTACCAACTGGACAAGTATCCTCCTTTCCAGACTCAGTCTGGGGCTTCAGATACTCTGCAAATCTGTGACACACATACCGCATAAGCTAAATAAAAAAAAAAAACACAAAACAAAACAGACCACAGAGGAATCTAGAATAACCCCTTGTCATTTGCCCCATAATCCTTTCAGAACTGGGTAAAAGAAAGTCAGAAGGAACATAAGCAAGAGAAGACATTCAGTTAGGAGGGAAAACACTGGATTCTAGTCCCTGCTACCAGTGTTCTTCCTGAATATTTATTCCAGTGGTTCTGAACTTTTTTATACTCAAAGCACCTCTCGTTAGACTCAAGGTACTTTTCAAAAAATGCCAGCTATTTGGTGTCACTCATTTTTTTAAATACAGAAAATCAATAGAAAAATTCTTCTGTTGCAAAGAACTCAGAAATACCATAACAGGTCTGAGTGTTTTTGATAGTATGGATTCCTACATGAAATCTCTTGATTTATCTTTTAAATCATGTATGATTGTACACTGAACAGTGCTAATATTGCATGGCATCCTGTGGTACCCTTAAAAGCATCTTGTAGCCAGTGGCATACCGTGGAGCTCTGGCAGCCGGGGGCCAATGCCTGCATTTGCCCCCAGCCCCGCCCCCTCCCCGGATGATCCAAGCAGGGTGTGGGGCCCTGCTTCCTGTACCATGGCACCTCCATTGGGGAATTAGCAGTGTGGGACACTGTCCACGGGGGGAGGGGGTGCAGCTGGAATTTCTGGCTGGAATGGCCAAAGAAAGGCACGACCCATTGGGCAGGGGTGTGGGCCACACACAAGATATGGGAGGCACCCTAGCCTCTCTGGTTGGCACCCCCCCAGCCAGCACCTGGGGGCAGGGTCCCTTCCTGCCCACCCCTGTCAGTACGTCATTGCTTGTGGCACCCACACCTTGTTAATTTATTCAGTTACTTTCTTGGGTGAGTGCTCGATCCAGTAGGGCAGGGATGTTAAATTCTTCCAGCCCTGTGGGCTGGATGAGTGTCACTGGGCCAGTGTGTAGGCTGGATTGAACCATGCCAGAGCCATTGTGCAGGGCTGGTTCAGTGCTATGTTGTATGCAGCATATACCCTGTGCAAAACCCTTGTGCCCTTTGAAAGTCCCCCTGTGTCCCCTGTGGCACCAGGTTCAACCTGCACACCATACTGTCTCTAAATACTGCATCCGGCATGCAGGGTTGGTCCAAGACCCATGGATCCACCCCATGGGCCATGTTTGATATCCCTGCACCAGGGCATTATGTACAAGGTCCTCTGTTAGGCACCTCCTTTGCGTCAGGGTTGACAGTAGTCTTACATAGAGTTTTGATTATGGATTGTATAGGATGGTTTAGATGTGAATGATCCTTCCTCAGGCAGGAGGTTGGACTAGATGACCTCTAGAGGTCTCTTCCAGCCCTACTTCTCTATGATTCTATGCTCAGAGAATGCCAAGATATTTTGCAGCCTAAGATAAGAGATGTGTACAATGTGCAGCCCTGAGTCATGCAACTAAGCATTGAGGAAGAACAGGAATTAAGAGAACCCCCTGCACCTAAGTTTCCTATTGTCTAGTTCTAGGCACTTCCATGCTCAGTACTGAGGTTCTCTGGCTTACTCTTGAGAGCAAGAGCTATTTTTTTACTGTTCACCATATAAGGATTCTAGGTATCCAGCCCCATCCACATGGATCAATTTTCTCAGGACAGGACACTTAATCTTCAGGCAGACTGACACCTAAAACAGAGATGTCTATAAGGCCAGTCTGAATCTTGCCCTGTGTCCTAATTTCACCTGGGGGGTGGGGAGTGGGAAGGGGATCACACTGCATTGAGTCAAGGAGATTTAGAAAGGGGAATATGCTTGCTTTCTCCATTCCAAAAGTTTTGTGCTAAGATTCTGCCCTAATGCAGGCAAGCAAATTTTAGTAAACGCAGACGTCAGAACCTCTGAATGAGGGTGCTTTCTGTTTCATGGCCGAATACTGTAAATCTCTAAAATCTCAGTCAGACTGGGCATTCTGTCCTGTAACCATCCACAGTCATTTCCCTAATCACCTCAAATATCAGGTAATAGACTGATTGGGCATAATTAGTCACAACTGATCAAGGGAGATACTTGCATCCATCAAGCTGCTTTAATTGGTGTTATAAATTTCAGGCTGGTTAGGACTTAAAAATACAGAGGTGAATGAGTGGAAAAAATGAAAAGGATTTGACAAGGGCACAAATGAAAATAATGAGACAAAGAGAGAGAAGATGTAATAAGAGGATACCAATTTAATATATGCAGATATAAGATTTAGAATTCAAAGATTCTGTAGGAAGTTTTCCATTTGTTTTATGAATAAAGGATAAACCAGATTTGAAGTTTGCCTAACCTGAGTCAAAACATTTTCCCCAAATACCAAAAGCCTGGTGAACCCATTGCTCTATCTTCCTTTTTAATAGAAACTTCACGTTTTCCTTGATAAATTTTACAATAAATTGATTCAATTCTAACCCATAAAATAAATCTCCAAATTTATTTGCAAACAAAGGTGGCCTTCAATTCCCACTACTACAGTCATGCATACACCAGTCAGCATATGCACAATACCTATCTAATCTCCTGACACAAAGAAACATGTAACCTAAGCCTGTTCACTATTACTGCTTGAAACTGCCTGTGAATAAACAACTCTTGCATGTAAAACAGGTCTCTGATAAACTGAAATTGATTAAACTAAAACAATTACAATCAATTAACGATCTTCCAAGGGTTGCTACAATCCAAAGAAGGAATAAAATCAAGTGGGTGACCTTTTGCATTAAATATGCTGGAAAATTTACATATTAAGTTAACACAAAAAACCCTCTGAGACAGATCCTCAGCTGATGTGAATAAGTGAAGCTGAACTTAATTGAAATGTAGGGAGCTGTGCCAGTTTACACCACAAAAGGTTTTAGCCATTGCGTTCCCAGAGAGAACTGTTCAAGGATGAAGTTCAACATTAAAAGTTGTGAGGAATGTAATATGGTACAATGGTTGCAATATGTGCAATATGGAAACAATAGAAGTTAAAAATTTTAAGAGCAGAGTAATTCACAACAGACTCAGACTCTATCTGCTTAACATTCTTTGTCAAGAATGTGTGAGATCAGGCAGCTCTATGTCTGACCTGCATCATTTTAAGTTACTTGAATTTATTCTATGTATTATTTTTTAAAGCTTAATCTCTTTATGGTCTATACTTGCACATTGCAGAATTAGGCTGTATTAGTTCGTTCCTACTGGTCACAAGTGTCACATGGTACTCTTGGTGCCCTATGATGTGCTTGACCTTCTAGCCTGCACATCCATGGCCTCTATCATTATTATTAGAGAAAGTGCATCATTTTTGAGACTTACTGGCTGGATACAATTCTTTATAGTTTCCCCTCTCGTAAACATGTAATATGATTTTGTACGTGAGCATGTGCAATAAAATCTTGGTCTGCCACATTTAGGTGTCTCTGTGCTAGGTTTCTGGATATTGGATTTGGGAATGCTCTCCTCAGTGAAGAAATTTTCCATTCGCTACATAATACACCAATTCCACAATTATATTTGCTGATCATTAATTTTCTGTCATTACCACCATAGCTATTGTGATAAAATAATAGTGTGAGTATGCAGTGATGAGTGGAGTCAGATCCTTGAATGTTGCAATTCATTGTCTTCATACTAAGTTAATATTTTTAAGGTACTCTACAGTAGCTGCCTTTACAAGCCTTTACAAGCCATAAACAAGAACAACAAGAAGTCCTTTTTCAAATACATAGGGGGCAAAAGAAGGTGCCAAGTAACGTGGGGCCTCTGCAGGACACGCTAGGAAATCTGGTCATCTCACCTGACGGTAAAGCTGACATATTCAACAAGTTTTTGCCTCCATATTTCTGAGGAGGGACCCGGATATCTCCCCCACTGGCCCCCCTGGGCACCGCACTTCAGGAGGGATGTGGTCAATATGGAGAGGGTCCAAAGGAGGGCCACCCACATGATCAGGGGTCAGCAGGGCAGGCCCTATGAGGAGAGGCTGAGGGACCTGAACCTGTTCAGCCTCCGAAAGAGAAGGCTGAGAGGGGATCTAGTGTCCGTTTACAAACTAGTCAAGGGGGACCAGCAGGCATTGGGAGAGTCCCTGTTCCCCCAAGCAATCCCGGGAGTTACAAGAAACAACAGACACAAGCTAGTGGAGGGTAGTTTCAGGCTAGACAGGAGGTGCTATTTCACTGTCAGGGCGGCTAGGACCTGGAACCAACTTCCAAAAGAAGTGGTGCTGGCTCTTACCCTGGGGGTCTTTAAAAGGAGGCTGGACGAACATCTGTTCGGGGTCGTTTGACCCCAGTACTCTTTCCTGCCATGGCAGGGGGTCGGACTAGATGATCTCCTCAGGTCCCTTCCGACCCTACCGACTATGAAACTATGAAACTATGAAACCTTTGACATCAATGAAGTTGCAGGAAGTGACAATGAAATGGGTCTAACTTGTTCAAAACTCTCCCTCTATAGCATCCACCTCTGCCACTGTTTGGGACAGGATACTCAGCTAGATGGACCATTGGGCTGACAAAGCACGGCACTTTTTATGCTCTTACGTTCTTTGGCTGAGCTTCCAAACTGTGGCTGAGATTTGCAAAAAGGGGTAGACAGGCACGTTACAAAGTTGTCATAAAAGATTTGGAGCCCTCTAAATCCCATTCATTTTAATGGAAGTTGGCCTTTTGACTCAGCTTTGAAAATCTTAGCCCAAGGTGCCAACCAAATAAGTAAAAATATTTTGTGCATTTCTATGCAGTGCATCTATGTGGGGCTCTCCAAGCATTTTACAAACATTAAATGAACCTCAGGACATCCCTGCTTTTCAGAATAAATGTGGTAGTGAGGACATTCTGGGAACATCTCTCACTATCTGTGTGTGATCTGCTTCTACTGTCCTTGGACCACCCTAGAAGGGCCCTTACTGCCTCATTTCCAGCTCAGAGCAGGTAAAGTGTAAGTGGGTAGGAAGGGCTTATTTTTTGGCAGCAGGTTTGAGTGGCTTGAAGCTAGTGAAGATGTACCCACAATTAGTCACTGACCAGAGTGGGAACACAGTTGTCCTCACTTATTAACATGGCTCCAAGGCCCTACACTGTCTCTGCCTACATGTTGTTCTCATGTCCTCTTACTTTCCTAAATCTCATGATTTTCCTTCCCACTCATTTTGCTGAATTGTGATTATTCCCACGGGGCATGAATTTAGTTCAGTGGCTATGGTTCTGCTTTCTCATACAGACGTAATGACTCTCAAAAAGTATGGCATATTTTAGTAGGATAAAAACATTTTGAAGGCCACACAGAAAGCAATAAGCAGTCTTTACTCACATGAGCTTACCAGGTATCAAACACCTGCTACTTGGGTTCCTGGCAGATATAGACACGTTTATTAGTACGTTGTTCCAGAGTGAGTCTCTGTGCCATAGCCTACATCAGGTCTCAGATCTAGGGAGCCTGACTCCTCCCCAGACATAGGCTTGTCAAGTTATACCAATCTGCTGGCCAGTGCAGACCTGGCTGGGCTCCTCCCATCCCCAGCAGCACGTGGGAAGCCAGCTTCAGCTGCATGCCACTTTTCCTGGCCAGTG
>NW_005842299.1:958742-975027 GCF_000455745.1 Alligator sinensis | reverse complement strand
GGGCGGCGGGGCGGTCCCCCCGGCCCAGCAGAGGCAGCGGCAGAGCCGTGTGCCGCTCGGGACAGGACAAGCCCAGCCGGAGCAGCAGGGGCTGAGCTGCGTTTCCCCCCTGCCTGCACTGGTGAGTCCCAAGATCTGCTGGGGACGGGAGGAGCTTGTTCAGGTTTGCACCAGCCAGCAGAAGTGGCGGCGGAGCCATGTGCTGCTCAGGATGAGATGAGCCCAATCGGAGCAGCAGGGACTCAGCTGCATTTTGCCCCTGCCTGCGCCGGTGAGTCCTGAGCGGCACACAGCTCCGCCACCGTTTCTGCTGGCCGGTGCCGACCTGGCCAGGCTCCTCCCTTCCCCAGCAGCACATGGGAATCCAGCTGCAGCTGCAAGCTGCTCCAGATGGGACAGACCCGCCCGGGTCGGCACCAGCCAGCAGAAGTGGCGGGGACGGGGCGTGGCGCGCGCGGGCGGACCGGGCCAGGGCACAGGTAGGGGGAAAGTGCAGCTGAGCCCCTGCTGCTCTGGTTGGGCTCATCCTGTCCCGAGCAGCACACGGCTACTCCTCTTCCCACACGCACCGCGTCAGCAACGTTGAGCTGACGCGGTGCGTGGGGAAACCTTGTCCCTTCCCCAGCCCTTCAGCAGCCATTAGGAAGCTGCTGAGGGTCTAGGGGAGGGACAAGGGGTGGGAACAAAAGTAAACTGCGTTTACTTTTGTTTCCCGTCGCAGAACCATGGGCCACAGAAAATAGCTTGGTGGCCCGAGGGCCATATGTTGGACAAGCCTGCACTAGACTGTCCTTCCTCTACAGACTGAACCCAAGGTACAGGCCCTTGTTTTGCTAAATTAGATATAAGTAACAGTCAAAGCTCAGAGCAGTCAAGATACTAAGGCACCTAACTGTTCACCAGAAAGCATACCATATATTTACTTGCATTCCACATGAACGTTTTCCTCAAAATTGGGGTGTGTTCTTGAGCAGAGAGGATGATTTTTCTTTGCTGGAATGCAAGTGGAAAGGGGCTATGCTCTAATAGCTGCCAACATAGTTGCTGCTTTTTTTCTGGCTTAGCAAGTGGCATGGGAGGAGCCCCTCTTATCACTGCTTTTGGATGAGCACTGCAGCTTGTGTCTGTAGCAGCAATTGAACTGACTCAGGGCAAGTGAACTTCTGCATACAGGCTGTAGTATCTTGATGAGGCTTGTGGTGTCATGTTTTTAATTATTTACAAGAATTTATATAAAAGTACTTACATTAAGAAATAACAGTCTTGAAACTGCCCTTGCAAAGGTCTGGGACCTAGCCTTGTTGTTGTTCTGTCACACACCACGAAGTTCCTACTTCCTCACCCAAAATGTCTCATGAGATGCCACATTCAGAAAGACTTACTCTTTGTCATATAGTCTGCCATGACTCTGGAAAAATCTTTTTTTTTACATCCTGCCTTAACTAAAACAGGGTGAGTATCTCATTTGGGGTCATGTAGTATATGAGAAAATACAGTAAATATTTTACATATAGCAACCACTAGAGGGTGACAGAAAACCACATTTTGTAAGTCTGGGTTACATGTGGAACAACCCAGTGTTCAAAGAAACATTGTGAACATAAAATAGATTGTGAGCACAAATGCACATACACTATTTTTAAATTCAAATATTTTTCTTGAATTTTTTTATTATAGAATTCAGCCACTTAATGACAGATCTTAATGATTTAATATTACTAATATTTACTAATTACTAATATTTATTATTAATATTACTAATATTTACTAATTACTAATAATTACTAATATTCTTAATGATTTAATATTACTACAGCTTTCCTTTGGCATGTTTTATACATTCTGCACTGAATCAAAAGAATAATTTAGATCAAACCTTCTTGTTCCCATTAGAGCACTTTCTGTCGGAATACTAAAAGTAAAATTTGTGCTAGATTAGGAGTTCACCTTTTGTTTGCTGATCCCAACTAGGCAAATTATGAGGGCCTAAAAGGGATGGTGGGCTTAGGCCCACCAGAAAACCTATAAACCTCCCTAATAGGGAAACCACTAGATACATAACAATGATTACTGGGGACACCAAGCGGAGAATATCAACCAGTGCCCATTGCCCCTTGAATGTGTTCAAGATGCTGCCCAGTGAAACTCTTCTCAGAATCATGTGTGGAAGAGTGACTGGAAAATAGCCCTCCAGTTGCAAGGGCTCCCCACCTAGCCAGGGTCTCCATTTTGGTCTGGTAGATGGCAAGTTTGGCCCAAAGCAGGCCTATTTGTTATGCAAAAAAGCAATGGGCCTAGGCTCACTTTCTTTAATCAGGGAGGCCACTAGAAACATAACAAGTGATTACTGGGGGTAACAAAAAAGAAAAACAAAAGAGAACATAGTTTGTGCAGGGAGGGACAGAAGTACATGACCCTTATGTTCAGGGGGAAACTGAGAACCCTCGGATACCATGCAAATCTTTTTCTATCTACAGATTTAAAATGCCCTATCCATTCAATGGGTTTAAAGCATCAAACCAAAGGACGTTTTCTAAGCACACCAACCTTTTTTACTTTTCTTGCCATTCCAAGAGAAAAGTTTCACTATTTATCTAGAAGAAACATCTGGGTAAGGAACCCCAAGTATTTTTTGAAGGATTAGTTGCTTATATAAACCTATAAAATAAGATTTTTCATTCTCTGCAATCTAATATTTAAATGCAGCAAGTACAATGTAAATTCTGAAAGTTTTTCTCTGAAAGGACATGAAGAACAAAAGGTAATAGTCTATTTTTTGCATGGTATTACAGCTTTTTATTGTATTATATTTTGTGTTGCAATCTGAATCTTTTCATAATTAATAGACATTATAACTCTCCTTACTTTTAATCTCTAGAAGCATGTTGCATTCAAACCTACAAACACTTCCACACAAAACTTATTTTATTCCTGTATGGAGTCTAAGTGACCTCAAAAATTAAACTACTGAAAGGGGCTGAGATTTATGTTTTCAAGACTAAGCCCAAAGACATTACTTTGTTTGCATGCCAGTTCCCTTTTTACTAACCAATTATAGTCTCCCTTATGTAGATGAGACAGATTTCCCTATTTGTCCAAATTCTTTTTTGTTTTTGTTTTTTTTTAAAGATTTTCTCTGTTAGCCTTAGGAGCAATTGCACTACTCTTGACAATGCATGACCTGGCAGAGTAAGGTGGAACCAGACCCTGCCTGCTGGGCTGGGTGGAGGCCCAATCCTGGTGCACTGGACTGGGCAGAGGCAGTGGAAGTTCTGATCCCAGCATGGTGGCATGGGACTGATGAGGGCATGCAGAGCTCCCAGAAGTGGCATAGGTGTCCAATGCAGCTGTCCAGGGTTGGGGGAGGCAGTGTGGGACCCAATCCAGTTGCCCAGGGCCCAGTTGGCCTGCAGATCCTCCCTGTGTTATTTATCCAGCCCATAGGACCAAAAGGTTGAGCACCACTGATTTAGCACATTGCTGGTTCAATCTCTAGGGCTAAGACAGTCAAAAACTCTTGAGGCAGAATATCCAATCTACACAAATTTCTCTAAACTCAGGGAGGCAGATGTTGGCATTGGCTGAGGTCAGAAGGCTGGGAGTACTCCCAACATACCAGACATCACCAAGGGCAGCTGAGCACAGCTGAGCAGCTGCACCATCCCTGATTGACTGTCAGGCACATGCCTCCCCCTGCTGCCCTGTCACCTGTCAGGAATCTGGCAGTGGCAGGCAGCCCCTAGAGGGAGGCATGCTTGCCCTGCTTAATAGCATGGGGATCCCTGGACTTTGTCCAGGGTGGGGGCATGGAGGTCCACCATAGGCAGGGCAGAGGCAAGGAGGGAGTGGGGCTTGCAAGCTGCTGGGGGAAGGTGATACCAGCAGCAAACCCCACATTCCTGGCTGGGTCAGCAGGGACAGAGTGTCCCTCCTCTGCCTCAAGCCCCAGGATCCGATGCCAGAGTGGCTTCCAGGATGGCTGACAGAAATCCTCACCACCCCAAAGTCAGTGTTGAATTCCTGGCTGAAGCCTCTTATTTGCAGCTGCAAGGGCATGGCTGCTCCTCCCCCTCCTCCCTGAGAACTGGAACCCCGTGTTTACGGAGAAGCAGCTTCAGCTGGGAATTCGGCATTGACTTCAGAGGGGGTGGGTGTGGAATTCCTGCAAACCCTTTCTCGAGGAAACCTTAGTCAGGGGGAAGCATGTGCCCCCCCCCCCCAGCAACCAGTCAACAATCTCGCTGACTGTGGGGGTCCCCCCACAGTTGATCTTGCTGGCCAGGGTGGGGTCCCCCTGCAGCTGATCGTGAGGCAGCTGATCACTGAGGCCACTTCCAGAAGTGGCTGTGGCCACTTCTGGGAGCTCCACGGCATTCCCACTTCCCAGCTGGTGCTTGCAGGGGGGGCACTGGTACTCCCACCTGCCCCCTGCCTGTCACCTAAGGTGCAAATGCAGCCAGTCAGGGGGTGCACCAGCACTCTCAGGGGGTGCACATGCACCTCCATTCACCCCCTATGCATCACTACTGGCACATAGGCCAGTGTCTCACCTGTCTTGAACCCTGGGCCCCTCCACCAGAGTGGCTCTAGGAAGGGCTCACAGGATTCCTTCACCCCTGCTGGAGCCAGTGCTGAATTCCTGGCTATAGCTACTTCTCTGCAGCTGTGGAGGCATGGCTTTCACCTCATTCCTGGTGACTGGAGTTTAACATGTGCATAGAAATGGCTTCAGCTGGGAATTTGGCACTGGCTTGGGGGAAGGGGAAATCTTGCAAGCCCTTCCTGGAGCTGGTCCAGCACAGGGTGTCAGGATTTGACACAGGGAAGGGACACTCTGGTTCCTGCGCTGGACCAACTCTGGGTAGGGCTCACAAAATTCCATCCCACTCCCTGCAGATCCAACACTAAATTCCAACTGTAGTCACTTCTCTGCAGACGTGAGGCTCCAGTCCTCAGGAAGGGGGAGGGGGGGCAGCCATGGCCCCAGAGCTGCAGAGATGTGGCTTCCACCAGGAATTCAGTGCTGGCTCTGGTTGGGGGGGAGAGAGAAGAAGAAGAAATCCTGCGAGTCATTCCTGGAGCCAGTCCAGTGCAAAGTCCTGGGGCTCAGGACAAGGGAGGGTTGCTCTGTGCCCTGCCAACCTGGCCAGGAATGTGGGCTGTGCCCCCCTCCCTCCCATCTCCCACAGCAGAGACCCCAGCCCCATGGACCCTAGGAATGTGGTATGCTAGCTAATGCAGACATGTGTGTCTCCAATTTCACTGGGACAAGCACACAGAACAGTGACCGCTTAGGTCTGTTTGGACCTAATCAACAGGTCTGCTGGTAAGCTGTTTAAGACAAGTTTGAAGTAAAGGAGAGAGACTATTGTTTTGCTGATAGGGTGATCAGGCCCCTGCTGGCCAATCACCTGTCAGTTTGCTGCAGACAGTATAAAGAAGCAAGGAGGGGGATTTAAAGCTCCTTATCATCAACAGATGCATGCACTGTACTCCCCCTTGCCTCAGAGTGCTAGCAGGGGACTGGGTTCTGGCAATACTCCTGCCTCTTGAGTGGTGAGCAGGGAAAAGCCTGGGATAATGCAGGCAGACCTTCCTAATCAGAACATCCTGCTGGGGCCTGGCCATGACCCACCTCAGCCCAGCATTGTGCAAGGGAAGGAAAGCCTGCTCTAGCACCCCCCAGATTCTAGCCTGAGCCACTGTAGGCATGTGCCTGAATTTCCTGTGTCCAGAGAGAATGTTTATCCAGTTACAACCCGGTGCAGCCTAGCCAGTTTTGACTAACCTGCAAAGATTGAATCAAGTCAGGCTCAGGCTCTTTGAATATCTGTCCCTAGCCATATAGGGCAGTCAGTATATGCTGGGATGTCTGAACTCCTTTGCCACAGGGGCACAATGGTGAGTTTGTAAGGCCCATTTTCTCTTTGATTTTATTGAAGGCTCCATAGCCTGATCACAGTTGATTCAGGTTTACCTATGCCTTATGTGGGAGTTCATGATCCTCACAACAGCCCATACCACAATCCCCAGAGGGCACCATAAGAAGTACATCCCCTGCTGGGGTGAAAAATGCTGGGGGGTGTGAGAATGGTATTTGTATGTAATTGTGTAGTGGGGTGTGGTTGTTATTTCTTTGCTCTTCCCACCTTCTCTGGGGCCATGATGACAATATGGTGTCTCCTGCTTCCTCTATGATGTTTCTGGTGGATGTCGGTAGGTGTTTTCTGCTTCTTAGATGTTTCTGTGTTGGATATTTGTCAATCATGTCAGGTATTGGATGGTCTTCTTGTTGGGTTTTGTTGCTATGTCAAGCAGTATTCCAGACCTCTGGATGTTATAAGGGTGGATTTCTGCCAAGGTGAACATGTTTTTCCCATTCTGTGTATACTGGACAGCCACTTGTTGTTCATAGTGCAGAATTCAGGGCACTATCCAGTTTGTGGGTATGGGTGGCAGTATTCTGCCGGTGCATAAACCATGGCTAGTGTAGTTGTTCTCAAGGTAGAGAAGTCAGCTCCCCATGTTGTACCAGCTAGTTTCTTAATGGCTGCTGCACTTGAAGTTACCTTGTGCTTCAACTTCTTCAGGTAGTGGTGGAAGGTTACACTTCTGTCTAGAGTGACACCCAGGTAGATTGGTGTCTTCTAGAAAGGTAACTCTTTTCCCTCCACAGCAACTGTTAACTTGGCATTCATGGCACGGTTGTTCAGCTGAGAAAAAGTGCTGAGGTGGTCTTCTGTATATTCAGTTTCAATCACCACTGTTTTATGTAGGAAGCTTTGAATTCCATGTCCTGATTCAGTTTGGCCTCTATTGATGATATGTTATTACTGGCAGCAGCAAGTGCCAGGTCATCTGCATACATATATTTGGTCGATGTGGTGCTTACATAGTCTGCCATGTAGATGTTAAACAGGGTGGGAGCTAAGACAGAGCCTTGTGGTAACTCCATTCCAGAGTTTCTTGTGACATCTTGTCTTTCTGCATGATGTACTCAAAGTAAAGGACAGACCTGAGATCATCTCCATGATCAAGTTAACCAGACTTCTATCTGGTAGCATGGTAAATATCTTATATCGAAGACCTGGGTATGAGACAATGTCATAGGCTGCTGTTAGGTCAATTAGAACCACTCCAACCTTTTCTGGATTCTCAAAGACTCTCTTGCTATCAGTTGAAAGATCTGCCATGTGGTCAAGGGTTGATCAGTTTCTTCTGTAACCTACTTGCTCATGCGTCAGCTGTTGGTCAACAATTGGTATGATCCAGTTCAGGATGAGCCACTCCAGGAGTTTATAGACCACTGATAGAAGTAATATAGGTCTGTAGCTCTTTGGGTCTGTCAGGTCTTTCCCTGGCTTTTGTATTGCAATGTTGTTGGCCTGGCACCAAATTTTTGGTGTCTTGCAATGATGCATGTTTGTTGACAGAAAGCTGCATAGCCAGTCTTGGGCTATAAGCCTGAGTTTGGTGAGGTGTTCAGCAAAATTGTGGTTACAGTCAGCAGCTTTGCCTGTTTTAATGCAAGATTGGAAAAGGGCAAATATATATATAAATATATATATATATTATATATAATATATATATAGTTATATATATAATGTCTTAATCTTTTTTTTCAGTGAAAGGAGCTATTAGGCTTTGATTTGCAGTTGGTGATTGTAGGATGGATGTGGTCTTCTGCTTAATGACCTTACCAAAACTCCTGTCTGGTTCTGGAAAGTTGCTGTTTGTGACTAATATACTTGCAATGGCATTTGGTTGAACAGCACAAAGTTTCTGTGACTTGCCCTCTCTGGTTAGTCTATTAATGGCTGACCAAGCCTTTTGGCTTCAATGTGTCATGTCTATGTTTTTTATAGTATCTAGCTACCTGTTCCTCTTCATCACATTTAGGTGGATCTCTATTTCAATGGTGTGACATCTAGCCATTCTATCAGATGACAATTCTATGGTCTGCTGTAATTTGCTGCATTTCTCATCCCAACAGGGGATGTCCTTCTTACAGTGCCCTCTGGAGATGGTGGCATGGGCTGTTGTGAGGATCATGGAGGTGAAGCTGGTATTATGCCTTGTTCATATTTTTAGCAGTAGGTGCTGGTAGTTCACATGCTGAATCCTCAGTCTTCTCATAGTATAATAACAAATTAGCCTGCCGGAAGTTCCATCTCGGTGCTGGTTTACTTGGTGTTTCAATTATTATATTAGTAGTTGTTATTATCAAAGTGGGACGATGTTGCAATTTGGGAAAGCAGCTTAATACCATTATTGTTGGTGCTGATTGTGTTCCAGCTCACCATAGCAAGTCTGGGTTAGTCTCAGTGCCCCATCTGCCAGATATGAAGGTCTTTGGCTGTTCAGGGTCATGTATGAGCAGTACATTGTTGATGCTTGCCCAGGTGCCTAGTGATTCTTCATTTTTATCATTTCAGCGGTAGCCCCACTTGGTGTGTTGGCTATTGTAGTCTCCTGCAAATAAAGCAGGCATCAGCACAGTTGGGATTGTGGTGCAAGTTATCTGTGCTTGAGGTGGTTTGTACATGTTCATGATTGTGGTATCTGGGTTCTTATCACTGATCTTTCAATCTCCTGCTCTGGTGTACACTTCTGGAGAAGTAGATAAGGTAGGTTGTAGCATGTAAAGGTAGTAATGCCATGCAGTTCACTCGGTATAGATTCTGCAAGCACATAGCCTGGTATCTTCAATCTCTGTGCAGTTTTGCAGTGTGTCTCTTGTAAGAGGATCACATCTGGTTTGTACTCAATAGTCAAATGCTTGAGTATATCAGTCTTGAAGATTGTAAGACCTTCAACATTGAGTTGTAATATTGTAAGGTTCATGATAGCTCAGAAGTAAATTAGCTAATCATTCTGAATATTCTGAAGTTGACTCAATGATGTATTTTGCTTAACTGTGGAATGGACTCCTCAGCTACTCACATGGATGCAAGATGTATGTCTTCTTCTGGTGCATCCTGTGAGTAGCTGAGGATCCAGGTCTATCTTAGGCTTAAACTAATCATTTTGAAACCAGTCTATGTGCCCTGAACTTCTATTTTGTTATGAGTATAGACTGGTTTCCAACCACCTAAACCAGAAAAAGTGTAATGTCGGCACCAGGCCTAGGTTACTAATGTCCATTGTAGAATACTAAGGTCCAGATTTGGATACCCTGTCTCACAGAAAATCGGATCTTGCTCCAAAGTCTTTCCTTTGAAAGCACAGCACCACTCACAGCAAGTGGAAAAAATCAGAGTTGAGCCCTATGGAAACAAGTGTGGCTGTAGGGAGTTGTAATGATACAAAATACAAAACTGGAGCAATGTACTAAATGGAAGTTACACTGGTGCAAAACAGGATTACTACAGTATGAATCTGTCCCAGACTGTGTAGAAAATTCATAATGTGCTGAAATGCACCAGTGGATCAAAGCTCTGAAAAAATGGATAGAATTAGGGCTTGTCAGGAATGTTTTGATCATGCTAATTGAAACTTAAACATTTTTTGTGGAAGTGTACTCATCTCAATGGTGTTTCCTCAGAAAAGGATTCTTGGCTCTAGGCTAATCTTTCTGGTCAAAAGCACAGCACAACCCTAAAATAATGAATAAGTGGGAAGTCAAGAGGGCAGAGGCTTGAACATGAGTGTCCTTCTGTACAGATGAGTGACTGAACAATAAAAGCTACTGGCCACTCCAGGATGGGGTTCTCTGTGTTTTGTTTTGGTTTTGTTTGTTTTTTAAAAAACCTTTAGAAGGCTTGGGTTTGTCCTCCTACTGAATCTCACAAAGCTTCACAGAATCAGAAAATTGTTTCCCACTCAGCTGTAACAATTATGTGAATTTGTAAAAATGGGAACATTTCTTTTATAGGAAATAAAGTTAGACACACATTTTCCTTTGGAAAAAGTGTTGTAGTGAATACATCTGTGAGGTACACAAGCAGATAAGATATTTTCTTGTTATTTCTTCCTTTTATATTGGTTGATCAATGGCTTTTTCCTTCTTTTTATTGGTGTAAACACCAAGTCCAAATCAAAAAGGAATCCCAAGAGAGAGAAAAATAATGATATGCAACCATTCAGCCTAATGGCTGCCCTTTTGGTCAACTGTAGAATAATTTTTAAAAGCACCAAAAAATTCATTTCCTAAAGACAGTAATCAATCCTTGTTAGTTAAGGAACTAGAGAGCCCTTGTTGCACCTGTGGTTGGCAAGAATCCACTTTCCCTGTATGTTATAAGTTTAAGTAGAAACATCTAGGCAACAACAGGAGGCCTTAGGCTCCAGAAGTTTCTCTCTTTTTTTCCCTCATGCATGGTATGGGGTTTATAGTTAATATATCATAAAAATATAATCTAACCAAAACGAATGATCTGTACTGACTTTTCTTACATGGTGTATGCCTCAGACTGCAGCATAATGTCAACAAAATATAGTATAACATAACTTGCTTGTAGATGTTACATGTTGGAGATACTCTGCTCTTTGTAATTTAGGGTGGTCAATTATCAGATTATGAGGGGGGGTTTAAAGTTGATAGTTGCATGGTCTAGGCATCAAGAATTAAAAAAAAAAAAGAGCATAATACTCACTGAAGTCAACTGGAAACCAAACAGAAAGAATACAGCAGAAAAAGCAGGTTATCCTTATTCTCCAGTATTCAAAACAAGCTATAGAGAGCCCTCTTATAGAACAATTGTTCCATATGCTGAACACTTGCAGGATTTCAGATCATAATGCTACATCCCAAAAGGTGATAAGTTTGCATAAAACTCACTGTGACAGGGTACAAACTTGGGGCCAAGCCTCAAGTCATCCTGCTGACTTGTCTATGGGGCAGTCCACCCCATCTCGCCTATCACTGGGCTTCTTACTTCCTATAACTTGATGTCATGGGGGTTGGCTCATGTGCTGCCCTTCTGGCCATCCCACACCTCAACCCCTGTCAAGGCCTTCACTACCGCCCCCTCTGTGATGCTACACAATTATCCCCTCCCTGGGGCCTCTGAGGTCTTTCACCCCTGTGGGTTCAGGTGGCTGCAGCAATGCCTGGCCCCACTCCTTCCCTGGGGTCTTACACTCCCTGGGACTGAGGGGGCCATAGCCATGCCTGGCACCCTTACCCACAGCTTTGTGGGGGCTGGAGTTATTAAGGCACTCCAACCCACCTTTCACTGGGGAGGTGAGCAGTCCTGGTATTTTAGTGGGCCTGCCACACCACCAGAAATCCCACCAGGCCTCCCTATCCCCACAGGGTGCAGTTTTAGGTAATACTCAGGACCATGAGCTCCAAGCCATCCCGCTAGCTCCCACCCTTACTTCCAGGATGTTCCACGCCACAATGGAGCCAGATGGTGCTGCTCCCTCAGCTGCAAGCAGCTAACTGCTGTCTCTACCTGGCTGACCTTTGTTTGAAAATGGCTACTTTAATCAGGCACGTGTTGGCTGCCTGCTCCAGCCCTTAAAGTGGCAGGCACCAATGGTGCACTGCCACACTCAAATTTTTCTTATGACTCTACAGGCTCTCCAAGTATCCCCTCTTCATAGAGGAATCCCCATGTAAAAAGGCAATGGGTTCTTTGCCACTCCTGATTCACAGTCTGAGTTGGGGGAAATAACCAAGATATAGCTTGGATACAGGAGAAGGTCTAACTGGAAGGGTGGCTGTATTCCAAGATCTCCAGCTACCCTAAAGTGACTGTGGCATCTTGGAACAATTAGAGTAAATCTCAGGCTGCTCTAGCGCATTTGGTGCTCAGCTGTTCCTTAGAAGACTCCAGATTCAGAGTATAAATGATATCAGGCCAGCAGTATTAACTGCTCAATCCCATCCGAAGGCTCAAGCCTATCATTATTAGATTCAAGGGACTTCTCTACCAATATGATACATAAGGAACAGATATCAAAGGGACCAATATCTGTTTCCCATTATAGCTGTATTACTCTATGGATATCAATAAAGCCTGATTTAGAGTGACCCCTATAGAAAAATCATATAGAAAGATATCAGTAGAATCCTATATTAACATCATAGTGATCTACAGAAATAACTTAAAAGACCTGTAGACCTTAATGATACTTATATCCTTTCTACAGTTGTTTTTTATTTGCCCTGTATAATTTATATAAAGGCTATAATTCTTCAGTGAAATCTGTGTGATGGTTAAGATAACCAATAGGAAGGATATCAGTTTCTATTAAATTCTACAGAACCTTCCTCCAGAGGGAACGTAGTCCCTCATGTTTTTAGTACTGTTTCTAAAGGTTGCTTGAATAAACAGTAAAACATGATGGTTTGATCCTGTCCTCAGATTTAAAATGGCTTTTGCTAACGTGGTCAAATTCCCTGAATTACCATAGGAGATATAGTTCAATTACTGGATCCAGAGATTTCAGCAGTGGTAATGGGAACTGCATGATTAATGTTCCATTTGAAAGTTTCCCTGCCACCCATCCTATCTGTACTTGGTATTATGGACTCTGGGCCAAATTCTCTCCTCTCTTAAAAAAGCAGAGGAAAAACTTTTCCATTTGCATTTATATACCAAGACAACTTTTCTTATTCATGATAGTGTAAATTATTCATTACTGCATATTATCTTCAGTTCATACACACATAGGGCACATCCACACATGCAGGCATGTGCACTTGCAGCAGCTCAAATAGAAGTGGCACAAATTTGAGCCGGGGATTTTTGCCTTCGTGCACATGCCCGGACATACACTTTGGTGTGGGGCAAGTTGTGCCACTTGGGGCAAAATAACCCTGCCCAACTCCCTCCTGGATCTGCAGCTAAAGGCAGCTAGGGCCTGGGTCCAGCACCTGTGCTGGCCCCAGCAGTATAAAAACCTGCCCTGGCAAGCAGCTCAGGGCTACTTGCCCTCAGGGGGTGCATCCACATGAGTGCACATGTGCATCTTGCATCTTGCAGTGTCTCAACCCTTTGAAACACTGTAAGAGGCATGTGCAAGAACAAAAATACATTCCCCAGGGGTCAAAAAAGCAGGGCAGGGCACAGTCCTGTACCATGCCCTGAGGCAACCAGAGGCTCAGTCCTCTACAGAGATGCTCTAGTAGTTAGCCAAAGCATCTCTATGGCTGGCCCTCACCTCAGTGGTGAAGCAGGGCAGACAGCAAGCCAACTGCAGGGAGCTGGACCTGGGCCCCCAGCCCCATCCCCCTCCCGCTCCCCCAGCCCCCCCGATTGCTGCCCCTACCAATGGCTGTCCCGCCCAGCTCTATCCCCCTCCCCCGCCTGCCTCCTGAGCCCCCCAAATGGCTTCCCCACCTGGCCCCATCTCCCACCTGCCTCCCAAGCCTCCCCAATCACTGCTCTGCCCAGCCCCAGTATTCCAGCAATTTAAAAAAAATTTAAAACCCCGCTCTCACCAGCAGTAGCAGCTGCTGTCAGGGGCACTGGAGTCTCATATCAGAGCCCCCTTCCCATGCAGCACAAGGCCCGGGTGACAGATGCAGTGGTCCCAGCTGCCTGACAGCGCGCGGAGCCACATGGCCCCTGCTGACCTCGGCCGCACCCGTGCAATGGGAAGGTGGCAGTGCGGGTGCCAGGTGGTCAGGACTGCAGGAGACAGCTCTGCCATGAGGCCCCAATGACCCCAACAGCAGCTGCTACTGCCAATGAGTGCGGGGCTTTTGGGGTTTTTTTTTTGTTTTTATGAGTCCTGGACTGCTGGGGCCATGCGGGGCATCAGAGGCAGGGCCGGGTGTGGGGGGGGGGCAATTCCCCATGCAGCACGGGGGGGCTCTGCCATGTGGCCCCAGAGCCCCAAAAGTCCCTCCTACTGACAGTATGACCCCAACAGCAGCTGCTACTGCCAATGAGTGCGGGGCTTTTGGGGTTTTTTTTTTGTTTTTATGAGTCCTGGACTGCTGGGGCCATGCGGGGCATCAGAGGCAGGGCCGGGTGTGGGGGGGGGGCAATTCCCCATGCAGCACGGGGGGGCTCTGCCATGTGGCCCCAGAGCCCCAAAAGTCCCTCCTACTGACAGTAAGAGGCTTTTTTTTTTAAGTGCTGGGAGGGGCTGGGTGGGGCAGCCATCAGGGAGGCTGCAGGAGCCTGTGGGGGATGGGGCCAGGTGGGGCAGAGAACTCTCAGGGCTGCTTCAGCAGTCCAGTTGGCACAAGGGGTAGTGTCCCCAGGTACCAATTGGCCTGGTCCAAGAAGCTCCTGAGAGCCAGTAGCCCTGAGTTACTTGAAAGGGCAGCTTTTTGTACTGATAAGGCCAAGACAGGGCAGTTTTTTATATTGATGGGGACAGCACAGGTGCTGGCCCCGGGGTCTAGCTGTCCCTGGCTGCAGATCTAGGAGGAGCCTGGAAGGTTTATTTTCCTCCAAGTGGCACAATTTACCCCACACTGAAATGCATGTCCAGGCATGTGTGCTGAGGCAAAAAGCCCCGGCTCAAATTTGCACTGCTTCTATTTGAGCTGCTGCAAGCACAAATGCTTGCATGTGTGGATGTGCCCAGGAGCTTCTGAGTCCCAACCAGTTGATATCTAGAGACACTACCCATTGTGCCAGCTGAACTGCTGAAGCAGCCCTGACATGGAGTGGCCCCTGCCCCCTCTACCCACTGCGGCAGTCTAGCAGTGGGGCCTTCTGCCTGGCTGTGACCTTCTGCCATCTGTGACAGCATCTGACCCCTTGGACCTGTGGCCTCATGGCTGCACCCCTCCCAGAACCAGATAGGGTGTCCCCACTCTGCCATCTGGGTAGCTATCACCCAGAAAATGTGCTCCTTGCAGCAGCCCACTCTGAATTGTTCAAGTGTGTCCTCCTGGCCCCCAAACAGCCAACAGGTCAGCAACCTCATTTGCCCTTCAGCTAGGTCTCCAGTGCTGGCCCTGGATAGACTCCACTGCCAGGGTCTCATCACTTGTCTCACCAGTAGAGATCCTGGTGTTCCCTGTTGAAAAACTGCAAATTCTCTGAAAAGAAACCCAAATTCTCTCATTAAAATAGCCAAAATAGTGTTCTTCCACTATTAAAATGAAATGCCACTATATAGAGAGAGATCATTTGGGCAATGTTTTATTGATAGATTTACAAGTTTAAAGCAATTGGGAAGCCTACCAGTGCCTCTATCAGCATAATAAAATAAATTCTAAATATCTATAAACTTTGGCATTTATTTTTAGCTTTTGTGTCATAGAAAAATTAGAGCTGCCCCTACACCCTTCGCTCACCAGGATGTGCAGCGCTGAGCAGCACTGATCTGCCAGTGCCCTGTCTCTGCCCTTGCCCCTCACTCTCAACCCACACTCTGCCTTCCACCCCAGTCCCCTCACTCCTGACCCACAGAGCCAGATACATGGGTGAGGAGCTTGTGGGGGTGGCTTGGGGGTGTGGGTTTTGTGGGTGGATTGTGGAGGGACTGTGGGTGTGGGGGGCCATATGGAGGGGTTGCTCAGAAGGGGTGGGTCCCCTGCCTCCTGCAGGACACAGTCCCCCCACACAGCTCAAAGACTGGCCCCCACAGAGGCCACAGCTCCCCCCCACAGGGGCCACAGCCCCCCAACAAGGGCTACATCCACCCTGCCGGGCCCAGAGCCTCACCTAAGGGGCTACAGCCTCCCCTGCAGGGCCCAGAGCCCCTTCTGTATGGCCCAGAGCCCCTCCACACTGGCCATGGCCCCCCCCCAACAGGGGCTACAGCTCCCCCCACAGGGTCTAGAGCCCTCCCACAGGGGCTACAGCCTCCCCCACACCAGAGCCAGAGCCCCCTGCAGGGTCCCGAGCCCCCCTGCCTGGCCCCAACCCCCTGCACAGTTCACAGCTTGCTGGAAGCAGCAGCGGCCATTGGGGTGCTCTGGGCCTCATGGCACAGCCCCCACACACGGTGCAGGGCAGAACAGTTCAGTGCTGACCACCTGGCACCTGGTGCTGCCTCTGCCACATTGCGTGGGTGCAGCCCAGCTTGGTGCCACGCTGCACAGTGCCGTGTGCCTTTGGGCAGCTGCAGGTCACTCAGACTGGTGGTGTGGGGTCCCAGGATGATAGTTGTGTTGCTAAGCTGAGCAGTCTGGAGCTGCCCAAAGGCACACTGCGCTGTGTGGCACCGCACTGAGCCAGGCCGCACCTGCATGATGTGGCAGAAGCAGTGCCAGGTGCTGGTGGCTGGTGCTGAGCCATGCTGCCCCCTCACTGCCCCATGCCTCATAGGAGGGCTGTGCCACAAGGCCCCCAGGGTGCCCTTATGACCACTGCTCCTGCCGTGCAGGGGGGCTGGGGCTGGGTGGGGGGGCTGTAGCCCCTGTGGT
>NW_005842299.1:955982-958728 GCF_000455745.1 Alligator sinensis | reverse complement strand
GCGGGGGGGCCCCCCCCCCCCCAAGCTGCCCCTTCCATGATCCCCCACACCCTCACCCCCCCCCCTTTTCTGCCCCCCCAATCTCCTACTTACCTGGAATGGAGCCCAGGTCCAGGTCCCTGCAGCCTGCATCACTATTTGCCTTGCTTCAGCACCAGGGCAAGGGGCAGCCATACAGACACTCTGGCTGGCTACCAGAGTGTCTTTGGGAAGGACCTGAGCCTCTGGTTGCCTCAGGGCATGCTCCTGGACCATGCCCTGCCCTGCTTTTTTCCATGTTTTATTTTGGTACCTGGATTTCTTGGGGAATGTTTTTTTGTTCCCAGCGTGCATCTTGCCATGTCTCAAACTGGTTTGAGACGCAGCAAGAGGCATATGCGAGGTCATCTGGATGCGCTCATAGGTGCCAACTCTGTGGGTGCTTCGGGAGTCAAGCACCCATGAGCCACTGCCACAGGCTGCTTGCAAACATTAAAAAAATAAGAGTGCTTTACTGGAAGAAGCAGTGCATTGCTTCAGCCCAGCTCTGCAGCACTGTAAAGACTGGGCATTTCGACAGAGCTTTTTGGTGCCTTTAGCTAAAACTGATTCAATCAGCTACTAGATAAAAGCACCAAAAAAGCTCCACTAAAAGTGCCCAATCTTTACAGATGCTGGTGCCAGAGCCAGGTTGTAGTAATGTGCTGCTTCATTTGGGCATGAGTTGGGGGCTCAGCGCAGGAACATTCAGAGTTTAAAATAAAGCACCATTTTGAGGGGTTTTTTTATGTCTGCAAGCACCCACCAGCAAAAACCAAAGTCAGCACCTATGCATACACAGGCCTCCTGTCCACATTAGTTCAAGGAATATAAGTCCATAGAATCTGTGCAATTCTGTTTAAAAAGATAAAACAGAAGTAACTTCAAAGCGAGAACTCTAAGACATGGTTTGAGGGCTACAGTAATTTTTTTCCCTATGTGAACTGTTTTGAAAGTCAGAAGTTTAAACAAAATACTCTGCTGTTTCACACCTTGTCCCACTCCACTGAGATTAGGTGGGATACAAGGAAATGCAAAACCTTTGTATTAATTTAGTTTTATCACGGAGACAATATGCCTCAAGTAAAACATTTTCTAATCTGTCCAGTAGAACCAATTGAAGAGCCCACTTGGTAACTGTTATCTCACAATTACCACATATAATCTACAGCCTGTAGGGCAAAGCTTTGGTGAACTCCATAACCTCTTTGTGGTAATACCTGGGTAAATGTTGACATTTTAGCAGTCAGTACTGTCATGTTGAGATTTCCCACCAGCTTCTTTTTAAATATTTTTCCTGTATCAAGTCCTGTTTGCAGAGGTTATTTCGGTGATGACCTCCACCATTTGCACATACTTAGAAATAAGTAATATTGCCTGAAAAGGAAGTATGTATATTAGGCCCAAACTGGGTCTTCCCACTGGAAAACCTAAAGGAGGAATCCCTGGAGGAATGAAACTCAGCAAGGGCCTTTCACCATTTCTCCTCTCTTTTTTAGAGAATCTTATGGAGCATCCACAACCCTGTTATCTTCTTCTGGGTGGCAGCATGTTCCAGTAGATTGGACAGTCCTATGTCCTCCCTTTAAAAGTAGCAAGAAGTGGGACCTAAAAATATATAATTTCCTAAATATTTCTTTTAATTGATTAATGTCTGATCTGTCAGATATTATGTTTTATGCAGTAAAACACAGTTTCACAACTTCTAAGGCCAGGTACTGAGGCTGAAAGATCTACTCAACACTTCACTAGGATCAGAAAATTGTCATTCATTTCATGTGAATATGTGTATTTTCCAGGGCTTCTCCATCTGATCCAAGCCTCCTGAACTTTGGATCCCGTATATACAAAAAAATCTCCAAATCTTTGATGCATAATTGTAAGAGAAATAAAAAAAAAAGAAACAATTTAAAAGGGAATTCAGCAAAGTGGAGCAAGAAAATTATTGTTCTGATAAAACACTATCAGAATTATAGTACTGAATAATTATTTTACAGTAATGGTCCACTGCACCATAGTATTTTGAGCTATTAGTGAAGAATACCATACCATTACTTTTATAGAGTGTGTCCCACTAGCTCCTATCTGTTGGAGAAGATTGAAAGCAGTAGAGTCCTTCTCTGGAGAAGACCTGTGTTGGAGAAGGAAACGGGCCTTGTACAGGAGGCTTAATAAGAAGCTTTATGGAATCATCCATTCAGGCGATGTTCTAAAGCTGGGTAAAACTCTTATCTGTTTTTTATTTTATCCCACACTGTTCACTCACCCTTAGTCTTCAAAGAGATTTTATATCTATCATGAATGGGAGTATATAGCCATAATAGGGAGTGCAATGGAATATGGCAAGACAGGCTATTAAGTGGCTAGTTCTGCTGATACCACTTTGTTGTATTGATTTTCATCTGCTGAAATAAGTCACTATAACCAAAATTGAGTTTTGCTGAGTAGCAATTTTTTGATTTGTACATCAGAGTTCAGTTCTCCAATGTGAGGGGGGAAAATCTTAAATGGTTATGTTATATATAGAAAAGGTTCAAACAGTCGCTCACTAACAGAAGCACTAAATAAGCTAGTATACATAATGAAAATAAACAAGATAACATGTTAACATTCAATATGTTCTAATAACAATAGAAACAAAGCATTTAATTATGTTTCCTTAGCTTTCTAGCATTCTTTTTATTAAACTGGGAAATTAGTACAAAAAATCAGGAAGTCTGCAGGAATG